>NW_008689726.1:0-13345 GCF_000695815.1 Acanthisitta chloris | reverse complement strand
TGCTAGTGGTAAAAACAAGAGGAAAATTCAATCTCCTTAAACAAAGTGGATGAGCTCTGTGCAGCTACAGGTAAGTAGTGGTTAAATCTGTCTCCAATAGCCAGAGGCTCCACAGCTGCTCAGAGCATCTAATTGTCAGCATCTTCTCTCACATCCAGATTTAACAAGGAGAACAGGAAGAATGCACCTTTTTCCTCTGGGAAAAAAAAAAGCATGCATATCTTCTGGTGCTTGTGTAAATGTACATGCACATATATACATACACAGACACATGCAGGAGGTAGCCTTGCGTGTAAAGCAGAGAGACAGTTTTACCCTCTTAATGGATCTGTGTCTGACTGGTGTTTTTTCACTGGTTTCTTTCATTTTTACAATCAGGATAATATTTGGCAGCCAGCATATCTCAAAAGACTGTTATGTTGACAGTTACACTCTGCACAGAAATGTGAAAGACTAGAATGTGAAAGACTAGCTACACTTGACAATAAATGGACTAGATTAGATGTAGCATTAAAAAAAAATTTATTTTACTGAAAATTGTTCTCAAAAGCATTTTTAAACACTCTGACAGGGATATTTGCATACTCAATTTGCTTTATACAACTACAATATATTTTGTGGTACACACTCAGGAGAAAGCAGCTAAACAAAATACATTAGAAGCAATAAAACACCAATGGCCTCAGCTATCTTCCAGCCTTGGGAAAAGCAATAAAAGGAACTCCCTTTGCAGCTGCAAAGTTCATTTACAAAAGTGGCAGGGCCATGGAAAGGTCTTACTACAGATTCCTCAGGTGCCCTCTGCAGATCTACACATTGGATCTGCTTTTTACTGGGTCCTCTGTTATCCTTTGCATGGAACTTGTGAAAAGGAGGTAAGAAAATGTACCATTTTAAAAGAACTTGATTCAAAGTAGTTCCATTTTCTCACAGATTTTAGCTTTAAGTCACTACTCAAATACTGCTTGCACTTCTAGATCAGCAGAGAGGGGGGAAAAGGCAGTTCACAAAAGGATAGAGTGAGAAAATATCCTCAGAAACAGGAGACTGATATAAACACTTGTTAGAATTTCACAATTGGGACCAAAATTGACTTGAGAGAATACTTTTAAACTGACTCTGAACTGTTGTAGCACAGTTCACTTTATTTGGAAAAGAAATTTAATCTCAGATGACACAAAACGTGCTATAAATGTTTATATCTTGGAAAAGGGAAATCTTTTTCCTGCAGGGCTTGAATCACTGTTGCCAATTCCCTTCCTCCATTACATGCAGCTGCCGTAGCAAGCAACATGTAACAGCTATCTCTCCTCAGAATAAAATACTTCTGAGAAAAACTGCAGTTGAGATTTACTCTGTTCAAGAAAGAGCCTATCACCTTCAGGAAAACAAGGTTTGCTGCTATTTCTTTTAGGAATACCAAGGTTTTCAACTTAGAAATGGAAGAGAATGCTTGGAAAGAGTACTGAATATGCAAGAAATTGCAGATGGAAAATACTTATTAGATGATTTAGCTCCCTCATTTTCCAGTGTGGGATTGTTCTCTACAGTAATGTAACTGCAATTCCATTGAAGTTACCCACTTAGTCTCACTAGGCAGAGCTTATCATTCCAGGGTGTATAGCAATGGCAGGAAAATTGTTCCCTTGGTCATCTTTATCAACTGCTATCCAGAGCAGACACAGATAAGAGTTGAACCACTGTGGTATTGCACAATGGTGCTAGAAAAATGAGGAAGATCTTTTTGCTTTTTGTATTGGGCTTTTAACATGACACAAAAACCCCTCCATAGTCCATTCCAAACGCAGGTACAAGATGTCTGTGTTAATACTGCTATAGTCAGTGGGTCAAGTTGAATATTCTGCAGATTAACTGAACTGTAAAATGAGAAAGAACTAAAAACGAACAAAAAGAAGATTAAGGAAATAATTTTTGCTGTTCACTTTCAGGGTCTCTTTCATTGTCTGTAAGAGGAGCTTCCCATAAACCTCTTGATTGCTCCATTAAAATCTTCCTTTATAACTCTCTCTTGCCATGAAAACAGCATGGCCACTGATATAACCTCCTATCATCACAACTAAAATTACGCCATTGTTTACCCTTTAATTGCATCCTTTATTTATTGACTTACCTTTTGTTTCAGCCCTACTATGGATACAGGCTACCTTTTGATTCTGTGTTTGTGCAGACCCCTAAAAAGTAATGTTCTGGTTACTGACTATAGTGTTTAAATATACAGTAGTACAATATTACCCTCCAATGATATGTAATTCTCCCCCAAAAGCACTTTCCAGTTGCCCCAGCATGATGAACAAATTAAGATACATTTCAAAACCACGTGCACTATGGAATTTGCATGCTTTTAAAAATCTTCTCATCAGAAGAGAAGACTTTCACTTGAATGCACTAAGAATAGCTTTTCTAGGACTAGATCTTAATCCTCATCGACACTTGATGTCACATTTCCATCAAGTTTCAAAGGTTGCCGTTGAGTCTCCAGATTAAGCTGGCTATCTAAGTCTACTCCGTTAAGGTATTTTTTTCACAAATAATTAATTTTTCCTTACACTTGTCAGCTAAGTTTTAAAGCAAATTTATCCCCTTATGTAGCTGTGCTATTACAGAGAAAACAAACAAGAAAGTGGATTTGGGAAGGTCAATAATTTTCATTATAGAAGCCCTGCAAGCAAAAACTGACATTGAATATGGTTAGAGTGAGCCTGCTGTTACTGAAAATCTGGTTCTCAAATATTTTAGGACAATGCTGAAAAATTTTCAGCCAATGAAGTAAGCATGGCTCTAACCCCTAGAAAATAGCCTTCAGTTTGCTGCAGGTAAGGCACAGCTGGGACCATCACAAGCAGATGTTTACCAGCCTGTTTCCATGGGCCTTTCTGTCAGCTGAGTGCTCAGCTGCTGCTGCCTGACCAGCCCTGCTCTCCAGAAAGAGCAAGCAGCATAGGGATACTTGCTGCAATTTGAGTTTATATGTCTGGAAAGGACCCTTTGCCCTCTCCAAACTAGGCAAAAAGAGTTTTAGTCTGAAATACATAAAAGTTGGATATTTCTCAGGCAAACCAATGTTTGGAATGCTACTTTTCATCAGTGGGTACAGATGTAATCTCACGGTAAATTTACAATAGGTTAGGAACTTTGTTATGAATCTTGCAGCTTATCTCTAACTTAATAAAGGTATTAATTGCTTTTCTTGCTTCTGGTTATTTGTAAAGCATATTGGTATGAGATTTAAATTAATTAATGGATTTTTTTCATCTTAGATGGAATGGACTTAATTAATTTTGTAGACCAAATAGAACAACTGAGTTACATAAAGGGAGAAACCTGTGCAACATCTATCTCAATAAGAGAAACAAACATGAATATGGAACATCCCATCACTTTGCTGTAAATTATAGATCCTCCCTTCTCCTTCTAATCTTCAGTAAAAACCTGAACAACATAAAAACTGCTTCAGGATTTTATGAAACTCATGGCAGATCATCACCTGGCACTACAGTAAAACTGATTCATCCTGACCTCTCCTTTCACAACTACATATGAAAATACATTCTACTAAATATCCAGCACATAGCCATATTTATACTGCATGCTTTGGAGATCAATATGCAGAGATATTTCAGACAGCTGCTAAAATGAGATTAAAACTCATATTTCAATTACATTTCAAAAGTACATGTGATCACATTCTTGATTCGTTTGGCTTTTATCTTGCATTAACAGATTTATAGGATTCATAAATTATTCTTTCAATCAAATACCATTTTTTGCACATTAAATGTCACACGTGATCACTGTACTTTTTGTATAGCCTTGTAAGAACAGAGCAAGTATCATATGGTGTCAGTATCAGTGCAAAGTAAGTAATGAACATGTATCTCCATACCTTTCATATACAACTACATAGATCTGCATGTCTCCTGATATCAGAGATCTTATTTGTTTCTCATTTTGGGTTCATTCTCAAGGTGCAATGACAAGCAGCAATTCTGTTGCCTGGCATATCCATAGTCCTTATCTTGGCCTCAGGGGTACAGTTCCTTCATACAATATGCCCTGCTTTTCTGCTCCAGTTAAAAACTAAGACCTGAAATAGCAAATCATTGATACAGAACTAAATAAACTGTGAGTGCAGACATTTACCATCACTCCCAGCAAAAGCACAAAACATTCAGTGTGACCCCATGCTTCTTTCTCACCCTCTTGCAGCTAATGAGCTCTTTGGCTGCCACACACACCACCTCCAGGCACTGCACAAACAGATCTTCAACATACCTAGAGGCTTCATCCCTCCTCCTGCAGCAGTCCTAAAGGAATGCTATGGACTCTCCCTTCCTCAAGAAAGAGTGATATGAAGAGCATCAGTAGAGAAGCAGGGGCAGGAGGGGCTATGAGCACCAAATTACTCACTCCACAGAAAAGAAAGTACATGAATAGCAGGGAAACAAAGGTGGAATACAATAACCCACTGCCAAAATGTCAAAGGAGTAAGTAGGGCTCAGATGACTTTATATCAGTTTATGTAGGCAACTTGGCAACCTAGAAATCCCCAGAAAGCACAGAGAGAATGGGAGTGCTATAAATGCTATAAATTGGCACTTAGTCTCTAGATATACTCACAGTAACTTTTACACAGAGAGAAGCTCACTAGGATAATTGAGCCACCACATTACCTGCTTGCTTCTTGCCCTGTATTGAAGTATTTCAGAATAGTCTAAATACTCATATGAAATATTGCAAACATCTTGTGTCTTCAAAGCTTTACTCCTGCACTTAAGAGTCAAAAAGAACTGATTTTTATCCACTGAATCATGTTTCCCACAGTGACTGACTCAGAGTTAACCCATCTTTTCAAAATATATCTGCATACATTAGGAAAAATAGCACATACAATAATTCCCTATCATCAGGACCATAGCTACATCCAACAATCCCCACTTACAGGCTTTTCACAGATTCAGGAAAGCATATAAATGAAACATTTTAAGACTACACCAGGCTCCATTTTAGTTTTGCCTATGCATCATTAACTTTGCCAATCACACCAGTGACCTGGGAAAGACCATGAGAGAAAATCCCAGAAGAAACAAAATGAGGTGGGGTGGGAGAAAAAATTTTTTACAATATTTAGTAAAAGGAAGTTCTTGAAATCATGTCTGCTCTCTTGTCTTTGGAAGTTCAAGGCAAAAGGCCTACTTAAATAAAAAAATAAATCCCTAACCAAATTTGTCAAATAATAAGAAGAGACAAACCAGGTATCTCCCAGTCAGATTCAAGTCCTATTTTTTCCTCAGTGTACTAGTTTTCTCCTAGTAACATGTATGCATGCACTTAACTTTGCACCGAGAACACTGATTTTGGAAGTATTTGTAGTACTTGGTCCTTGCCATGTACTGTTATTAAATGACTTCCAAGCACTTTCTGACACATGGCATGCAATTACTATAACCCAGAATTGCTTTAGTATGAAAAAATACAAGGGAAGATCACAAAATTAATAAGTATCATGCACAATAACATGATTAGCTTTTCCACCACAACTGCAAAATGTCCTGCCATGAAAACAGAGCAAGGGGACCAAACATCAGTCCTACTTCTAAGGTCATGCTTAACAGAGAGGGCTTCCTTGAAAAGGGAACATGAAAGATTTTCACCATGCTTAACAAAGTAGGTTCTTCCTCATCTCCTGATCAGGAAATGCCAGCAGATGCTTTCTGAAGACTTTAATAACATCTGCATAAAGGGAAAGAAGGAACAGGCCTACTTTCTAGCTACTTAAACCCAAAAATCACTGGTCCTCTGCAGCATTACTCTATATCCCTCCCCATGGCCAGCTGGTCTCACATGAAGCTGGACCTGTGAGACCTATTTAATTTTATCTCCCTCTCTACAGCAGAACGTTAATGGGTGACAGGTTTTGGGAAGCACATTCCTGTTTGCACACATTTAGAATGACATGGGATAGGATGCTGTAATTCTTCCTGCACAATGCATTTCATAAATTCCACCTTCTAACCATTGCATTACAGAGCAACTCCATTAGGGACAGACTGTTCATTATGTAGTCAAGCTTTGCAGGCCTATACAGCTATTAAGATGTACAAATTTTATTAGACAAATAGATTATATGTGGGACTATGACATCACTTTATAAACTATGCTATTTAGACCTGAAGTGATAAAATGCATCAGTCATGTTCTGCATATCCATTGTGCAGCAATTTTTTTTGTCTCTCTCCCCCTTACATCCTTACTCTCTCATCTGTACAAATCCTATTGAATTCTATCAATGTCATTTGGATTGTTTGATCTTAAATTCATTTTATGACACAAGAAAATTTATATTCTGCTATTCATACCATCTCATGAGTCATTTATAAGCAATGATTGTGGCCCTAAAACTAATTCTTCTCATTCAGCCTTTAGTGTTTTTTCTTATTTAGGAATGTTTCATGAATTGTAACACTGCCTAGTTTTTGCCAAGGACCTTTTTTGGTTTTCTTTTCTCTACTCTAATCCTAAAATGTCTTCCCTGCATCTTCCTTTTAGGTACCACTGGGGATTCCTTGGGAAGACACACATATTGTCACCAGCAAACTCCAAAATACAATGGAAATTAAAAACAGCTTTTTCAGGTGGGAAGACTGATAGTCAGCCTTTTACATTTTTCTATCACAAATAATGCTAATTTCCTTTTTTTTTCCAACACTGAACTCAAGTAGAACAGCCAGCAGCTTCCTTTTCAATCACAACCTCTTCCTGAAAAGACCAGAAATTATCCTCAGTTAACTGTTACATACATGCTTAATCTCTCTGCAGGGAATTTCCTTCTTGAAAAATGTTAGAGAGTATTTCTAGCAAAAAGAAAAAAAAAGACTTGCTTATTTATTTATTTCCCTGGTAGCTTTTAGCTCTAATTCCAAAATCTCTACATCTGCATGGGAATCCTCTGAAGTCAGTAGGACTGCATGTGGCTATAAGAATTCTGTCATATGGAGACAATTTATATTGGCTTCTTTTAGAAGAACAACAGCTGTGTACAAGAGCAGTTCTTTGGAAATTAATTAATAGCAATCTGCAACTTTGCCCATCTCCATGGATGAGGGTTTAATGTTGCTGTTACACCATTTTGCCATGAGCTTCCAGGGGTGAGTCAGAAGTATTGCAGTCACTTGATGCAAAGCTAACAGCCAACACAAAATTACTTATCTAGTTAAAACAAAAATCAGCCATCTTTACAAAAAAAAACCCTTAATTTTGGCAGAATTTATTTTGGAACAGCATGGATTTCATACAGTTTTATCATTGCACCTCCCTGATGCAGTCTTGAAGTTTTATCATCAGCTCCCTCTTTCTACACTTATGACAAATGACCATTTCTAAGTTTAGTATTTTAGAATTAAAATGACATAGACTTATCACTTAAATTTTATACCGACACTTGGTGAACCTTTCTTTGCTGGACACAAAAATCCCTCAAGTTTAGCCATTTGAGTATGTTGGACTGATGGCAATGAAGGCAGTATTTGAACACTTGAAGATGAGAGAAGGTTGGAAAACTGGACCAGGTCACATGCTGGGTTCTAGGACAGAGGGAAAGTTATCAGAGATGGAAAGAGTATGCATTGACAGGACAAGGGGGAATGGCTTCAGACTGAGAGTAGGTTTAGATTAGACGTTAGGAAGAAATTCTTTACCGTGAGAGTGGTGAGGCACTGGAATAGGCTGCCCAGAGAAGCTCTGGATGCCCCATCCCTGGAAGTGTTCAAGGCCAGATTGGATGGAACTCTGAATAACCTGGTGTACTGGAAGGTGTCCCTGCCCCTGGCAGGGGAGTTGGAACTAGATGATCTTCAAGGTCCCTTCCAACCCAGTCTATTCTATAATTCTATGATTCTATAAAAAGGTAGTGTATATGTAACTCTCCACAAGTAATCTTGACATTGGATGACATGAAACAAATTGGTTATTCCATAATTACCAGTACCACAACAAAAAACAACAACCCAAACTCTCTTTCCTTGGCACAAAGGGATGCTCACCCAAGCATATTTCCTCTTGTGGCTTGACTCCATCATTTCAGCCCATACAGTCCAAATAATGATAAAAAAAGGCCTTCTCAGAGAAGCTTCCACCCAGGCTTGTTCCCCTCAATTCCTGTGTTTTCATGTCAGTTTTCATCTTCCCCAAATAAGGCTAAATGTGCTAGCTATGGTCTACACCAATGTCACCACTCCTATCCAGATGCTCTGCCAGTTGTCTTCCTGTGGCACAGGAATAGGTACCTCTATGGCTGCACAGGAGGTTTGCATGCATATTGTCCATGCTGTGCCTTTAATGTTACATTAAACTGTGACAGCTGATGATAATTTAGTGAGAATTGCTTTAATGAAGTTAGCACATCAGTAAATACATACTAGGTACAACAGAGACATCTAAATTAAATGGAAATGGATGAGATTAGCATGTTTACAGAAAAAAAATACAGAAAAAAACCCCATGCTTAACCTTTGTGTATCCTCTTTAGTGCAGTTAAAGCAGATCTCAACTGCCAGACACAACACACACAACATTTTATAGATCATTCTGTTAATAGTTGTGCTTATCTGCCATTCCCTTTCTTTCTTACCTCTCAAAGAGAAAGATTTCCTAGAAACAAGAAATTGATGGGTTGCTGTGTGTATAAACTAATACTCTCTGCTGAATGAACACTGACCTGCCAGACCATTTGGGAATGCTCTAGCAGATACTTCAGACACAAGCTGGCAGCACAGCAAGGGAAATTCCCTTTCTGAAAACAGTTGGGATACAACCCAGAGAGAGACAGTAACCCTCAGAGTCCTGCAGGACAGTGTTTCCAATATGGCTATATTTTCCCTTAGAGATTCATGGAAATCAACACTGTTACACAGAACACATTAGGGTGACATTTGGTATGGGTTTTTCTAAATTATTTTTAACTTCTGTAAGCTATCTTACTGGGCTGCTTTTTTAGCTCCTTTTAACACACACGAAGAGAAGTTTTATAGGACAATGCTAATAATGAGATGAAATTGTCATGCCTGAGTGAACATCAGCATGTAGTTACAAAGGTGCACCTATTTTGACCTCATCTGTCAAGCTGCACATGGTAGTCTTTATGATGAACTGCCTTCAATCTTAGTTTTTATTTTTCACTCCTTCTGTTTCTTTTCTTTCCTGCTGTGGAGTGTTTTTTATTCATTACTGGTTGCAGGCTTGCCCTCATTTTATTTTTTTCCTCCTGCTAAGGTGCAGTAAAATAAATTAGTTTAATACACTTTATAAAGATAGTTGGTTTCATTTTCCCACTGGTATGTCTGAAGATACAATTGCTATAATAAACTGATGTTAAGATAGTTGGGTTTAAATGTTTCATGATTTTCTACAAGCTGTGGAAGATCCCAAGTACTTTAGTCAAACATTTTTAGAAATGCTGGAATCAATTTCTTTTTCCCTCAGATTGTTGCCCTGAAGATACACATTTGGCACACTAAGGATTTATTTCTGGAAAATATGAAGTAACTGTGTAGCCTGGTTGGTCTAGTTGCTTTTATTCTAAGCTGTTCAGAGCTTAGAAATAAATTTCAACCGGGAAATACAGTTCTTCTCTCAGAAATAAAGCTTTTGGTATCAGAATAGCTATATCTAGGTCTAGTTGTGATTTTTGTAAGGGTTTTGCTGTTTTTACCTGTAGGAATGTTACACACATCAAGATCAATAAAAGCTTGACACAAAGTAGTATACAGAAATATACAGAAATCCAAGTCCTATTTACATGCTTAGAGCAGGAAACTGAGTTATTCAGGCCTGAAAGCTTTGTAGCTGTTCAGGCAAAATGAAAACTTTCCCTAGAAAAAACATAGAAAAATTTAATCATACATGGCTTAGCACCCCAAATCAAAAAGTTATTGTTTATTTAGATCTTCTACAAACAACCAAATGTAAGACACTTGAGTATATTTATAGCTGGATGATAGCTACCTAGAGATCCAAGCTGTAAATTAATTGGGATGCAGTCTGAGGTATAAACTCTAGCAGCAATTAACTGCATCACCAGAGTTCAGGTGTCCTGCTTCTGTCTATGCCATTTTTTTTTGTAAATAATGATGCAATTATATAAAAAATGCAAAATCATGATGAAATACTCAAGCCCAGATAGTAATAAGTATTATTCATATACAGGCATGCAAACATTAGGGGATGATTCTAAGTGCAATCTAAACTCCCTGTATTTAATGATTTTATGACAGCCATGTTTATTTATAAGAAATAAATAATGCCAGACGTGTGTGTGCAAACATACAAATGTCATATTCTTATGCGCTTGTTTTAAATTCTGCAGGAAAAATATAACTTTTCCCAAATGATTTAGTAAGGCATAATGACTTAGCAGTTATTTTAGTTTCTTTCAGAGAAAGAGAAGACATTTCTTTCCTGAGCATGATTTCCCTTCCCTGCTAACAGTCTCCCAAGACATTTCTCTGCTGCCAGAACCAAGAAGTCGTAAAGTTGAAAAGTACACTCCAGAATTTTCTACACCATCTGTCACACAGACCCTGTTCTTGGCCTTCCCTCAGTGTCATGACAAATATATAGCACCGATATTTTATAAGAAATTGAACACCCATGCTGTACTGTTAATGTTTTTAGCTGCCTTAGCTTTTCAAGGGCGAGTATTTGGCTCATCATCACTATCATCTTCACTCAGAACATCCCTGAACAATTCTACAGTGGGATCCTCCTGCCATGGACAGGCCTTGCCTTCCAGCAAGAGTCAGTTTGGTCTCTTGCAGGATGATCTAGCATGAACTGCTGTGGCTTTAAAACTCTGTGGCATTTGCGTACAAGGAAGAGTTTTGAAAACTGTTAACATAAGCAGGGGATAAATGCCATTAAACACAATTAATAGCAGATAAATATCATTTGCTATCATTAAGTTTAACTGTCTAATAAAAATACGTCAACAAAACAGATGAGAATTTTTAGCAGCAACAAATGCAACGCCAACTGCATCTCTGATGTTTCAACTCTCCTCCTCCTTTATTCCAAGTTTTAAAAATAAAGCACTCTAAGTGGCAGATATGACAGTTTGACCTGTAATTCACCGGTCGCTCTTCATTCTCTATTCTGTCATTCTAACTACCATCAGAGAATAAAGTAAATTTGACATTAATAATATTTTTAGATATTTTGAAAATCAATTTAGTTCAGTTTTTATTCTTAGTAGTGGTTGAACCAGTACAGTAGATAATAACTGAAACTGTAAAGGTTATCACTGGTTCATTTTACTTAAGACTCAAAGCTCACAATTAGTTTATGACAAACAGAGAAACTAATACAAACATAATTACGAAATTCAGAGCCAGGTCCAGTTTTAAATATACATCATATTGTGTCGTCAGTTTGTGCAAATATTTATAAAAACTTTTTTTTTTAATGAAACAAAACAACTAACTTTGTCATCTACCTTCTCAATCCACTGGAAATAATAATATAACACACACTGAGATCCCTAGGTGAACATTAGGAATTCTTCCTACTGGCTTTTTTTCACACTTTAGGAGTATTATGAGCATACATTAGTGACCATTTACTTAAGTGTCATTTGTGGAGAATACACAAAGGTAGCATCTAAACCAGCCATTGTATGAACACTCATAAAGTTATAGATAAACAAATAATAAAACATAATGCATAAGGCAAGGCAATGTGGGGGTTTTTTTGCCTTATTTTTTTTTTTAGTAGTATCTAGTTTTGTGATTCATTATACCAATGTATTTGGTTTTAACTTTCTCAGACCTCTTTTCCTTGCAAGATCACTGTTCAGCAACAAGCAGCTCATCAAGACTCACAGAGGATGGCTGACAATGTATTTTCAGTCTTGTTAGGTAGTAATCGTCTTTCCTATTTCTCACTGCACTGGCACAGAAAATATTTACTCATATAAGGTTTGCTAGTACATAGGCAGTTAAAACAGCACACAGAAAGTTACTGGTATTCTCAGCACAGTTACTACAATGCAAATGTTCATCTTTTATTCATTCATATTTAAACAACCTCATCCATAACCCCATAATTTCTCTACCTGGGTGTTCCTTATCTACCTCTGTGCTTGCGTTTTCCATTGGATTATAACCAAACTAAGACTGTTGACTTTGACAGGGTTGCAGAGGCTATAAAATCAGAGGCTCCCGTAATTTGTGGATTTGTTTCATTCCAGTGCAGCTAAGGCTGCTTAACCCAGGCAGGCACATCTCTGCATTTCCCTTCCTTCAGTCTCTCTATGCCCCAGGCAGAAACAAACCGAAGATGAATTCCCTGTTTAACATACAGAGATAGGGAAATTTGCTGCTAATTACAGTGGTTAGAATTCCTAATGGGTAGGAGCGAGGTCTCCTGAGACCATCCCATTCCACAGGCAATTCTCTTAGGTTGTTAAGTTTTCCTGCTCCTTTTCAGAAAATTTCTTAACAAAATTACTAGCAGCCTTTATCAAGCTGATATTGTAATTACTTTTGGGAAACAAATGGTATCTGAGGAAAAAGAAAACCACACTTCCATGCTTAATTTAGTAATGGGAAATTTTGAAAGAGAGAGAGCTCTTAATAAATTCTCATCTCTTTCACAAGTGGGATGAAACAGGCCACTAAAAGCTTCATTTGGGAGGTTAATATTAACAAGCAGAACTGTTGCGTTAACTTAAAAAAGAAAAATATTCTTTACTCTTTCTTGTCCTGAAAAAGTTTGACCACTCATAGGAATCTGGGGTAGAGGAGTGTATGTGCTCAACTGCCCTCTTCCAACATTTTACTGTGTCACCATCCTCTCTCTCTCTCTTTGTAGAAGTAAATGACTTCTCTTTTCCTGTAGAAGCTTCCATTCTGGCTGAAAAACTGTTACAGATAATGAGTAAAAAACCCTGGTAAGAACTCCTGTCCTAACCTTGCCCTCTCTTCTCATGTTAACAGTAGTGAGTGTGAGGAATTAGTTCTTTGTTTTCTTACAAGCTTGGACAACACTTAATGAGGAAAACTGTGCAGTTAGTCTTTGAGAATCAAGCCTATGAGCAAGAAAGGCAGGATCCTACTACAAAGCATAACAGAAGAATTCTATCTGTTCACACATCCTTTGAGCAGAAACCCTATAAATCTTTTCTTCCCTGCCTTTAGCTTTGAAACCTACATATCCTCTGATGGACAAAATCCGTAATCATTTCCATAACCTCCACCCCTTAATACTTAACGTAGAAGCAATCAGGGGCTTGTATCATTAGAATTTTGTTCTTACTCCAGTTTGGACTTCAAAC
>NW_008689725.1:2596-4518 GCF_000695815.1 Acanthisitta chloris | reverse complement strand
CGTGCTGGGCAGGAAGCGGCTTTTCTGATGGAGACCGAATTGGCTACGGGGGAGATAATTAGCGCCTTCATTAACCTCTACCACCCTGCGGCTGTGTGGGTTTTCTCCTGCTATGAGGCCTTAGGGATGTGCTAGCAGGCATTTGGCAGCTCCTGGCTGTACTTGGGACTTCCCAGCTATTCCTTCCTGTTCCACTCAGCACTGAGACTTTCTTCCTTAAAGGCTTTAATGGCTGCAGTCCTGGGAGGGATGTGGGCTGGAAGCATGGCCCTGGTGACAATCCACGTCCTCATCTCCATGCCAGTGAGGATGCCCTTGCCTCCCCCATCAGAAGCCATGAGCTGCCCAGTGCCAGGATCATGAATCAGGAAGCAGAGATGTGTTTCCATGTGGATTAGAGGCCTGGCTCTGCCTTGCATGTTTTCCGCCAAGGGAAGCTGTGTCTCTCCATCTCTCTGAGCCATTCCCATCACCACCGTTCAGCAAATGGCTGGACAAAAATAGCTTCTCTCCAGGGGCTGCAACAGGGCTGCTCAACTTGACTGTGCTCTGCTTGCAAGTACAGGGCTGACCCTGGAGCAGGGGCTGCACAAGTTCCTCCAGCCACCTGAGGTAGGGGCTTCTCTCCATCCTGAGCCACATTAAACGCATATCGCAAGGTAACTGTCAGTGTGTGAGGAGCCACAGCTGCGGCCCCTACCCTTGAGTGCTGGGAAGGAGAAAGGTGAAAGGGGATCAGAGATGGAAAAGGGAGAGGTGCCTGGACTGGGGCACTCAGAAGCAGAAGCAGGTTTCTTCTCCCTGAGCACTGCAGATAACCTGTCAGCCAGGTCCTCTGAGGCTTCCCAGCACCAGGGCTCCCAGCGCGGGCAGGAGCTCTGCCGGAAGCTGTTTGCTGCGTAGGCTTGGGAGGGGGAGCACCAGGGCTGTCAGACCTGCTCACTGAGAGATGTACTGAGACTGTGAGCTCAGTCTCTATGGGTAAAGCAGTGCAGAAGCTGGCTGACCAGCTGCTGCCAAGGAGACTGTCCTTTTCCCTGCCTGTCTTTGCCAGTGCAGACAGACCACAGCACAGCAAGTGAGCTATTAAAGAACAGCTCTAGCCAGCCAGCAAACACACACTCATTCATCACTCTGGAGCAGGCAGGGGGACGTGCCAACTGCTTTCAGCCAAGACCTATCACAAATGCCGTGCCCAATAGCTCAGCAGCCTGGAAGGGAGCTGGGATCATACTAGGGGGAGCCTGGTCCCTCCAAAATGTCTTTTCATGTCATGGGGATGCTGGGAGAGCTGCCCTACCCCAGGCTGGGAGCTTATGCATTTCTGAACCAGAGCCCCAGCATGGCAACAGCACACAGAGACAGCTTGGAGAGGATGTGATGGTTGGCATGAGCCTGACCTGCCCCCACATTCCCACCTGAACCAGATAGGCAGAGTTGCACAGCTCTTTGTGGTGGGAGACTCAGGTTGGGTGTGTGGTGGGAGACTCAGTTTAGGTGTAGAGTGGGAGACTGACTGCCAGGCACCCACAGGGAACCATGTGGTTCCTACAGGTGAGTGCTAGCTCTTTTCGGAGGCTTTGCAGAGTACTATCTGGTTTTACACCTGCTTCTTTCTCCTGGTGCTGCTGTCTCCAGCTCATCCAGACAGCTGTGCTGAGAACCAGAGTGCTCCAACTCCCCATCTAGAACACCTCTGATTCAGGACAGGGTTACCCCTTTACACAGCCCAGATTAGGGGCCTGGACAAGACACCATTCCTTTGCTGGTGCTAGCATGTAGCTGAGGTATGCGTTGCTCTGGCTAGAGTGATCCTTAGCAGCAGAGGATCTGTGTATGCCAGCAGTGTCCCTGCAAAGCCACATCACCAGCAGCTGAAGATTTGGCCGAGGGCAGAATTCTGAGAGCTGTGCCTGGAGCTC
>NW_008689725.1:0-2561 GCF_000695815.1 Acanthisitta chloris | reverse complement strand
GAACCCTGATTACCTGGGGCAAGGAAATGCTGCCCTCTTCCTCATTTATGCCTTCCCTGCCAGCTGACCATTTACAGCTGAGGAAGAGGCCAAGCAGAGATGGCCCCAAGGAAGTAGTTTGTGCTGTATCATTGCCTGGCAGTCTCAAGGCTGGAGCCTGAAGAGTAAAACTGAAGGGGGGGGGGGGAAAGGTCTTCCTCTTTCATATGGAAGAGTGGCTGCCTCCTG
The DNA here is from genome assembly GCF_000695815.1 of Acanthisitta chloris. NCBI lineage: Eukaryota > Metazoa > Chordata > Aves > Passeriformes > Acanthisittidae > Acanthisitta > Acanthisitta chloris. Next base: position 2,333 of record NW_008689725.1, on the reverse strand, counting down.
AGTAAGCTGCAAAGCTGTTTCTTTACCTGCATAAAAAAAATCCTGCTATTCTTGTAGGGCTTGGGTAATTCCATAGTTCTTGTAGGAAGTTCTTGCCGTTGTCAGCAACGCTGGCTTGGGGAAAGACTATGGGGTCACCAACCTCCTCTACCTCCGAGCTGCTCCTGCAGTGGGACACAAGCTGCAGGCAAGAAGGTAATTATGCCCTGGAGCTCTTCTTCTGAGCCCTGGGCTGGATCTCTAAACAAGCTTCAGACAAATCTTCCCTCCTGGGAGTGGTAGGAGGTGCACATACACCAAGCTGCATAGTGCAGTAACTACAAGTCCAGCCAGGGGTGGCAGGGGAACTCTCTGGCCTCTGCTGCAAAATCCAGCTCATCACTGCTGAATATGAAAAGCCTTTCTTAATGAGTTCAGAGAATCCAATTCTGGAGAACTCATACAAGGTGGGGGTGGCTTCGTGTGTTTCATATGAAGCAATCTGAGAGCAATTTTATTCCAAGAGGAGCAAGCAGTATGAAGGAAGCTCTCAGCTTCCTCACCTGCAAAATTCAACTGTGAGTTTCTGATGAGACCACATTCACACACCAGAAAATCCTCAAGACAACAAGCTCCTTCCCATACCCTCCCTAGGGCTCCTCCATCTTCTCAGCTTGCTTGAAACCAGTTCTGTCTATCTAGTGATGCTGACTTAATCATTGTCAGGAACCTTGTCCTGATTTTCTTCCTCTGTTTATACCCCTATACCAAATCCTCCTGGTTACTTCAGCCCAGCTTAAGCTGGCCTTCAATAGGTGATGCTGGCCCAGATCCACTTTGGTTCCAGCCACTCCCAAAGCAAACCTCTGCACCTGAGGGTCTGTGTGCACATGTGCCTGTTCTTTGCAGATACCACTGCAGGGATGGCGGCTGGCAACAGCACAGGTTATGTGGGAATGGGACTTGGCTGCTCTTCTCTGCCATGGCACAGCCTCTGCCCTGCCCCCAGATGTGGCAAGTCAGCCCCAGGCATCGGGAGGCCAGTCTAGAAGCCTGAAACGTGGCTCTGAGTCTGTGCTTTCATTGCAAACACCTCCAGCATCAGCAGTGCAGGAGGAAGCGGGAGGGCTGGCTTAGCTCCTCCCGGTTGATAATTCATTACCGCCTGTTAGCCTGGATCCATCCGGTAGCAGCTACATCCTGGCAACGACATGTGTTCATTTCACACATAAAATGCTGTATCAAAATGCATCGTTGAGACATTCTCCCTGAAACCTTTCCCAGCTGCCTCTCCCAATGCTTTACATGCAGGAGCAGTCCCTACAATTGGGGCGTTTTGTTCCTAATGGATGCCAGGCACCTGCTATAGCAATCAGGGCTGCAGGATCCATCCTCCAGCTCATGAGAAATACATGGGGGATCTTCCTGCAAGGAGCAGAGAGGCAGCAAGCAGAGTGTGCAGGTTTCATCTATGGTATGCTCATATCTGAGGAGGGAGAAGCAGCCTCTATGCACATGCACATGGCTGGTTTATTGCATGCCTTTTGCAATGATGCAGAAGCACAGCATCTCTTCCCTCCTCCCCTGATGGTCTGGGAGCCCTGGGCAGCAGGGATGGCTGGTCTTGCCTTGGGGACCTGGAGGATGTCCCTTCCCCTTTCTCCAAGATCCCCAACTTTGGCCCGGTGCTGGTGACTGTCAGCATGGTCATAAATCTCCCCTGCACAGCTGAGCAGGAAAAGACAGGGTGGGTGGGGGACTCCACGCTTGCACAGCAGGTACCAGAAGTCCTCCCCATAGGCTGGGTGCCTTCTGACTCTCTGCAGAGCCATGCCCAGAGTCAGGTTAGTTCTCAGGAAAGATGAGGCTCGCCCACCAAGCCTAGACCTTTTATATAGGCTTCCAAATCACAGTCTTCCACCCACCCCAAGCCTTCTCCAGCTGCACCCCTGAGCACATGTTCACATTCTTCTTGACCTTCAACCCTCCTCATCCTCTCCTCTGGCATTTCCAAAGGCTCTTCTTATCCACTGTGTACCCTAGCACCATTGCAGCGTGGGGCTGTGCTAGTCTGGGAAGGTTTGTCCCTCCCCTTGTAAGGTAAGAATACAGAACAGGACCTGGCAAGAACCGCCGAGTTCAGAAGCCCTCCCTAGACCCTTCCTGTGCCCCCTGCCCTTTGGGCTCCCCCGAGCGCCTCCCTCCGTCCCCCATACAAAGGGCTGGGGGTCTGGGACAGCATTGCAGGTCTTGAGTATCGGGCGAGCCCCACATCGGTGAAGGTCACGCCGGGGCGGCGGCCACCGGGCAGAGCCTCGCCGCGCTGTCTCCCCACCCCACCACCGCCCACCGGC
>NW_008689724.1:7860-8450 GCF_000695815.1 Acanthisitta chloris | reverse complement strand
CCGGCACCCAGCCCGGGCTGGGTCAAGGGGTGCCCGGCCGGGAGCTGCGTCCGGCGGCGGGGCCTCTTCCACCCGTGGGCTTTGCCCAGGATGGCACCCGTGGGCAGCCACGGGGTGCAGGTGAGGGTAAAAGCTGGCGCGGGGTGATCACGGGTCCAGTTTCCCCCTGGGACGTGCTGCTCCCTCTTCCCACGGGCACAAGGAGCTGGTGTGGGGCTGGGCACTGCTTCCCTGTGGGTTCTCCCCGGTGGGATGTGAGAGTACCATGCCTGGGGCTTTGTAGATAGTCACCCCCCAGCTCATGTCATGCCTGGCTGAGAGACAGATTTGGGGGGTTCTGTCTTGGCATCGAGGGCCCAGGGGTGGCAGGGCACCTCGGCACTGTGGGACTCACCACCCCAGAGCTGGCAGGGAGCTTGTCCTTACCGTGATGATGCTCAGTGTCCTGGGACTGTCAGCCCACAGGAAGGGAGGTGGGCTCTGCTCTTCGGTGCCGAACCTGCCGGGTAGCAGCAACTCAGCCCTCTCCAGAGGGGCACACGGGTAGAGCTTGGCACCAGCAATCCTTGGACAAGGTGCTCTGGCATGGC
>NW_008689724.1:3746-7824 GCF_000695815.1 Acanthisitta chloris | reverse complement strand
CTCAGGGGCGGCTGGCAGGGCCAAGCTCACCCTCCTCCCCGGGGCACCTTTGTGGCAAGAACTGTGTGCAGGGAGAAACGGAGCCGTGGCACTGCTGAGCTGGTGCTGTGGGATCGGGAACAGGCTAGTTTGTACTGCCCAGGTGCCACCCTCTAGTTTGACGCTGGCACCCCCAAGGGTGGGTGACGATGGCCAGGCTGAGGGCTGGAATATGCCCTGTGCCAGCCTGGGAGGGTTCACTGCCGGACACAAACCGGTTTGAGGCAGGGAGGTGACAAAATGGGCTTCCCGCTCATTGTATCCCCAGGCACGGAGCTCCCTCCTTGCTCGTCAGCTCCTGGCACTGCCCTGTGGCAGCAGGGACGCTCATCCGGAGGGGAAGCCTTGTGCCAGGATGCTCGCTCTTCCTGCTGCCACCAGTGTGCCCGGCTGTGGGCCACCAGAACACTACAAGGCCACCATGGGCAATGCCACCCTGCTGGCACAGGCACTTGTGTGGTTGTGGGCGTGCGCAGGGCAGGACACCCAGCTCAGCACACAGGGCTCTGTCCTATTCTGGTATGGTATGTACACCAGGGCCGTCTTCCTATTGGTATGTCCCAGTGCCATCCTCCTATTGCCCTACTCCAGTCTAGCCCAGTATCACATCTGGTGCAGCTCCTGTATAGGCTAACACCATCTCACTACAGCATTGTTGTGCCAGTATGTCTTACTGCTGTTCCAGTATAGCCCGGTAGAGCTCTGGTAGTGTCCCAGACATCCCAGTGTATCCTAGCACAACACAGACGTCCCCAGAGATAACCCAGTCCTCCACACTGGGGACCGAAGGGCAGGTGGCAGCACTGGGTCTCCCATGGGCCCCACGAGGCCTTAGTACAGTGCAGCTAGACTGGGGTGACTGAGAACACATGCAGTGGCCTGCCCAGCACCATGATGGGTGTCTGTGCCCAGTCCTGTGTGTTCTGCAGGACAGTGCCTCCATGGGTGGCAGATGGCTTGGGACCAGCTCTTTGTGCCATTACAGAGGTGTAGAGGACAAAATCCTGCTGTCCCTGTGCCAGGGGCACCATTGCCAACACTGTGTCCCCAGCCTCTGCCATAGACAGAGGCATGGCTAGCATTATGGCTCCAGCTGTGGGCATTGGATACTGCTCTGGTTCTCTCCAGTGCCACCCGACGGCCCATCAGGGCTGTACCCAGCATGGCATTAGCTCCCATGCCCCCACACACTCTCAAACCCAGCGATGCCAGGGACTGCAAACCGCACTGGAGCCCAGCACTGGAAGGAGGGGCACAGCCCTGTGCTTGCTGCTGCTAGGCAGTGACAGGAGCCAAGTAGGCAATATCTCTGGTTTTAATAAATACATCTTGATCCCCATCCACAGGCACCATAAATTATGTGACGAGCCCGGCTGAGCCAGGGTAGGTGCAGCAAATGGGGGCCAGAGGGATTTTACACTATGTACAATGTGGGCATGATGCCTGCTATGCCCACTGGACAAGGGGTCTTGGAGGGGGAGGGCAGCAGATGCCCCAAACTCCGTAAGCCTGGCTGCTGCCCACTGGAATGAGGGGGCAGAGCAGCCGTGGCACTGTGGTCATGCTGAGACGGAGTGCCCAGGCTGGGGGGCTGACTGTGTGCACCCCACTGTGCTCCTCTGTGTCCCCTGCCCTGCATGGGGGCAGTAGGCGGCACAGACCCCCCCATGCCGCCCAGCCTTGCTGTGTGCTTGTCCTGCTCCAGGCAGCAGTCACTGCTCAGTGGCTCCATGCCTCTACCTTGGCATCGTGGACCTTCTCCTGCACATCCGGTGGAGCATCTGGGGCTGTGGAGGGGCAAAGCATGGCTGAGAGATGGGTACAGTGGGTGCTAGGAGGGCACTTGGGGTGGCTGTGCCAGTCCTGGCTCAGCACAAATGAGCCCGGGAGGTGCAGGGGCTGCTGTAGTGTTTGAGGAGTGGTGCCTATGTGTGAACAGCAGCACTCACCGCGGCACTTGGAGCAGCAGGGGTTGTCCCTTGTGGCAGGGCTGGCACAGGCAGATGGAGGGCACTCTTGGCGCTGGCAGTGTGTCTCCCCTGACTGGGGGGCAGAAAGAGGGACTGAGCGCTGGGGTTGGGGGTGGCAGCTCTTCAGAGTGTGGTGGGTGCCTGGAGTGCTGCCCTCCCACCCATTCTTAGAGCCCTGGAAACTGACAGAGGGGCACCTTCCTCTGTGCTGCCCAAGGCTGGCACACTCACCACACACCAGCACAGGATACACTTCATTTCTCCAAAGGGGGGCACAGAGGGGTGCCAGCTCTCGTTGTTGAGGTACCAGCGGCGCCCAAAGCGGCACGCCCGTGGCCCATCTGCCTGCATGGAGTCAGCCAGCTCGGGGACACTCTTCTCAGGGGCTGCAGGAAAGGGCATTGGGAGACTGCCTGCCTGTGGCAGGGCACCCCATGGCATTGCCACTGGAGGGATGCAGGGGCCATGCGGGGAGAGTGGAGGGCAGGAGGGAGTGCAGGTACCTGGGCACTGCTTGCAGCAGTCAGAGGGGTTGGCACGCACAGGGTTGGCACAGGTAAGCCGCGGGCACTGCACCTTCTCGCAGTGCACTTCACCTGTGGTGCCCTGCAGGGAGTGCATGGGACTCACAGAGGGCATGTGGCAGTCAGCACCCCACTCTGTGGTTTGAGTCCCTGCTACAGTGCCCAGTATCTGAGAACACCCACAGGTGTTCCACCAGGTTGGGGGACAAGTCTGGAACATGCACTCACCTTGCAGGTACAAATGGCACATTTGATGAGGCCAAAGGGGGGCACGACAGGATGCCAACGAGTGCCAGAGCCTCGCCATGTCTTGTCCCCATCGAAGTAGCAGCCTGGGGGAGGACAAGGAGGAAGAGGTGGGCACAGCCCCCATGGGGGTGTTGGGCTCTGCCCCTTCAGCCCCTGCCCACTAGGACTCACCTTCAGTACTGTCCCGTGCCCGCTCCAGCTTCAGCTCTTCCTGCTCCATCTTCTTCTCTACAAGGAAGAGGAGATCTACATGAACACGGTGCCAGCAAAAATGTCTCTGAGAAGGACCCCCAGCTTGTTTTCACAGGGAACCACTCAGCCTGGTACACCCCCATCCCCCAGGTACCTTCACAGATGGGGCAGCACAGCTCCTCGGGGTGCACCTGGTGGGTACAGTTGAGGGGCTGGCACAGGATGGGGTCGCAGATCACTGTGCGCTTCTGGGGACAGCAAGTATGGGGCTCATTACCTCGGGGCACTGCTGATGGGGGCTGCTCCCACAGCATTGGCCCCCAGTCTGTACCTGGCAGCTACAGATGGAGCACTTCTTGTCATAGTCAGGTGCCCAGCGGGTGCCATGCGCCCGGTGCTGACCCTCAAAGAAGCAGGAGTTGGGGTCCTTCTTCAGCTGCTCCAGGTCCCTGGTCTTGGTGTCCTCGGAGAGCTCAGCCTCCCCCAGGGCCTCCCCCGGGGCCAGGCGGGTCCCTCCTGCATGGCACTGGTTGGGGATATGCACCTGCAGGGAGGCAATGGGCAAGAGGTTGCTTCCTCTGCACGGCTGCTCTCCATGGTCAGGGCTGATCTGCTGGGACCGTGCCACAGCATGTTCTCCATCCTGCGCCCTTCCACCCTGCTCCAGGCAGTGCCACCTGGCTGAGGACCCTCGGCAGTGGTGGGGATGGGTAGGGCTGATGAGGACCTACCCGTCCCCTCATCTCCCCGTGGGGGTGTGCTTTGGTGCTGACTTGCAGGAAAGCGGTGCCTTGGGCCAGGTGCTGCAGCAGTTCGGCATCCAAGTCCTTCACCACCCCCTGAGCCTGCCAGGGCAAAAGGGTCACCAGTGGAGGCATGAGGTCAGGCCCAGCCCCTGCTGTGGGGTGCCCCTACCGGGTGCCCCTACCAGGTGCCCATCTCACCTCGGTGCTGTAGAAACCCTTTAGCAGGCGCTTGTGCTGGTGGGGGCGAGCACCCATCTCGCCCAGCTCGGCCACCCCATGGAGGTGGGCACTGACAGTGCCATCGCTTGGGCGTCCCAGTCCTGCCACTGAGATCTCGTAGTGCAGGTGGCAGTGCTCG
>NW_008689724.1:0-3715 GCF_000695815.1 Acanthisitta chloris | reverse complement strand
GGGGAGACACCAGCTGCCCCGCCAACACCACAGGCATCTCTGCACACAGACAGGGGCCATGGGAGGGGGTGGGTGGTGTGTCAAGGGATGCCCCACTGTCCCCCATTACCACCCCATGTGTCCTTGGGTACCTGTGTATCGGGCAAGCAGCCCACTGTAGGGCAGGGAGATGATCTGGCCCCGCAGCTCACCCTCCGCCCAGTCCTTGGTGGCCACGTTGAGGAAGAGCTCATTTTGTAGCAGCATGTGGGCATCGCGGGCACTGGGGCTCTGCCAGGCACCCCAGGCCTGCCGCCGGCGAGAGACCACACAGGTTGGGATGGGAACTCACCCAAAGCCCCCATGCCTTTTCCCCCAGTGCCACCCTGTGCTCACCAGCCCATCCTTGTAGGTGGGTGTCATGTCAAACAGGACATTCCTCTTGCTCTTCCGTCGGGGTTTGGTCTCCAGGGTGATGCCCACCACCTCGCTGGCCGTGCCCACCACCTGCACCTGTGGGCAGAGTGCCAAGTGGCAGTGCCAGGGTGGTAGATGCTTCTGGGACCCTTGGGAGGTTGATGGGTGCCCACCACTTACCTGGTACTCCAGGGTGCCATTCTCATGCAGTGCCAGCTTGGCCGAGCCCACAGCCCCGGTCTTGGTCGGCAACAAGGCATCCGCTCCGCACAGCACACTTTGGATGGCTTCAGCCCGGGGAGAGAGGCACAGGGGTGGGTGAGGTTGGCATGAGGGTGGGCACGGCCACCCCCCTGCACCCCAGGGTGCTTATCCCCTGCTCACTGTCACAGCTGCGGCGGATGGTGATTGTGCCTGCCAGCTTTTTTTCCGTCTCGGCCACAATGCGGAGCTGCCCCTGCACCAGCCACTGCAGCTCGTGGGCAGAGAGATCACTCAGCACCTCTGCGAAGTCAGGGTCCTGCCAACGGGGGTACAGTGCCATGGATCATCCCTGGTGCTCTAGACACCGTAGCTGCTGGGGCATGCAGGGGAACAGACAGCCTTACCTCTACAGTGATGTTGGTACGGACCTCCCGCAGTGTCTGGTCCTGGTGCAGGATGCGGACCCGCAGTGGGACCCAGGAGGATTCTGGACATGGCAGAGGGGAGTGGACCCACTGAGCCAGGGGCCTGCAACCACTGTAAAACCCACCCCTCTGTACCTACCACCCCAACACTCCTGCACCCGATCCCCCACTTTCTTGTCAGCTGCCTGTCCTGTATGCCTTTACTGTCACCATTCCCTCCAGCACCCCCCAAAATCCTTGCACAACCCACATCCCAAACCCATCCTTCTTGCACAATGATCCCCACACCCCATATGCCCTCCATCACCCCACACCCCACATAGGTGCATGCCACACCCCCCCACCCATGTGCACCCCAAATAATGCAACAATCCCTATGTGCACCTCACACACTCCTACCACCACACACAACCCAAACACCTACTCTGAGCCCTAAACACAGCCCATGCCCCCACCCTGACCTCGGAGATGCTGACACATGCATCCTGAGCCACAGACATGCCATGCACCCCTCCAGCCTTATGCAGGCCCCTCTGGGCAGTGCCAGGCCCCATGGGGTGTCTCTGCTTGCCCTCACCCCCAGCACCAGGCTCCAGCAGCCCCCGAGCCATGAGGATGAAGTGCAGGTTACTCTCGGTGTCACTCAGTGTCAGCATGGCCATACCCCCAGCGCCCAGGTGTGAAGGGTCCGACGAGGTCAGGATCGCACCGAACGTCTCTGTGCAGAGATGGGGGCATGAGGGGCATCCCAGTGGGCACTCACTAGGTGCACGTACAGGAGGTGGACTTACCTGCAAAGAGTGCCCGGTGCTTGAGGATGTGCCCACGGACCTCTCCAGAGGGCTGTGCACGGGTGATGAGAGACACACGGAGCTGCTCCCCACGGAGCAGCTGGACATTGGCTTTGGACACAGTCCTCCACATCCCGCAGAGCTGTGGGTGATGGATGGAAGGACTGGGCAGGGGCCAAGGGGCACTGCATGCCCGCACAGGGTGAGGAAAGGGTACTGTGCTCCCCTGGTCTCCCAGCTGCTCTCACCATGCCATCCTCGGGGGTAGCACTCTTCTGCACGGGGTGCTCGAACAGCACATTGCCCTCAGGGTCACTGAAACGCACCCGGCTCGGCCGCCCCAGCCTGTGGGGATGCAGGGGGTGAGCAAGGACCACCTGCCTGACCTCCTCCCTTACTTAGCATCAGGCATAAGGGGAAGGCACATGGGGGTCACCCAGGGATTTGGGGTGGGCAGGGGAAGGATGACGGTTCCCTGGGGTGCCAAGCGCTACACTGTGCCCGCCCACACCAGGACTAGCCCAACACCCTTGTTCTGCTGGATGCCAGCTTGGCACAGGTCCTGTGGGATCCCCTTATCCTGGAGCAGTGCCTAACTGGCACTGAGCAGGATGGGGGTCCCTGCCTGGAAAGGCATCATGGCAGGACCCGCCAGGAGCCGAGTGCTCAGGCTGTAAATAAGGAGCATTTTCGGCTCCTCTTGGCTCCCCCGGTCAGAGCTGGAAATTAGTCACCACTTTACTATGCAATGGGGCCTGGAAGCAAAAGAAATCGGAGCGGGAAGGAGGGAGGGAGAGAAGCTCTGCTGCCGGCAGGCATCTGGGGAGGGCATGGCAAGGATGGGGGACCTTGGCAGCAGTGCCCCAGTAGTGCCTACTGGCAGAGCCCTCAGGGTGGCACAACACTTCTGCCAGCTGCGCCCACGGGGGCCCTGGAGCCTATCCCATTTGTTCCCATTCCAGACCTGGAGGCAAAGGGGTGAGGCCACGCGGGCGCCATGGGTGTGCAGAAATCCCAGCCACTGACCCAGGTTGGACCTCCAGCCCACTGCCCCCACCCCATTTCTCTCACCCTGCCAATGCAAGACTGTGGCACCATGAGGGAACGTCAGAAGGGAAATTGAGGCACAAGTGCTGTTGCATCTCCCCCTTTCCCAGAAAGCTGACCGCTGTGCCAGCCTGGGCAGGGGATGGGGAGCAGGACTCACCGCTCGTAGCTGATGGAGAAGAGCAGGGAGGAGCGCAGCAGGGTGAAGCGAGCCTTGGCCACTGCGCTGGATGTGGGGTGCCACGGCTCTGGGCCACTGGTCAGCAAGGCCACGAACTCTGGGGAGGGAATGCTGCTGCTGATGGGGAGCGCAAGGTGGTGCCCCACAACCACTGCTGCCTGTCTGGGCGGTTAGCTCACCTGTGCGGGCATCGTCACGGGCCAGCCCCTCGGAGCTGAGGTAGGAGCGGTCATTGTAGGGCTTGTCCAGGTCATCCTCCTTGTCCTGAAAGTACTCAAAAGTGTCGAAGGGGGCTGCAGGGCTCTTCTCTGAGGGGCCTGACAAGATTGGCATGTGGTGGGCACAGAAGGAGACCATCACTCCGGGCTGTTTGAGCTCAAGAGCTCAGGGTGGGGAACAATAATAAATCCACCCTCCCAAGATTGATGGAGGTGTGTTCTGTGAAGCACCATGGGGTGTGGGGGAATGCTGTGTGCAGGCAGATGGGCAGGCGGGGCATTTAGCCCTGTGTGCCCTTCCTGCACTCCTTCCAGGGTGGTTCAGGGATGGTTGTGCCCATCAGGGCTTACCCCTGCCCAGCATATCATGGACACCAGTGACTTTCATAACAAATCAAGCAGCCCTTTCCCAGAGGTATGTGCAATGCCCCCTTTCCCACACCCACGGGGGAT
>NW_008689723.1:30171-43699 GCF_000695815.1 Acanthisitta chloris | reverse complement strand
GATGAGTTCTAAGCTCCATCCCAACCCTTCAATTCTATGAATCTGTGATTCTATCACCAGGAGGAAGCTTCTTCAGGGCCATGTAGCTCTGTCTATGCAGCAGTATTATCATAGGTCCAAACCTCTGCCTGGTGCTGTTTCACACCATTATAACTCCTTGGATGGTGGAACTGACTTCAGCCTCACCCAGCATAGGCAGGTCCTGACTGACATTCCTGGCAACCCTGTGGAGTGAGTGGGGAGAGAGGTTTGATGAGGCCACACCAACTGCTGGAGCCACCAAAGGGCTGGTGACATATATTCACCTTAGTGGTTCTTACATTTCAGAAGATCCTTAGTCTGTGCAGCTGATAATACCACCATGTTCCAGGATACATTGCTAAAAACTTCTGCTTTTATGGAGGTTTATGTATCAGCTTCAACTTTCCAGGAGCTGGACTAGATGGTCCTCAAGGGTCTCTTCCAACTCTCATTACTCTGTGATTCTGCCTCTTTTCCTGCTGTCTGCTTTGTTTTAAGGTGCTTTTCTCCTTACTGTGCTTCCCTCCCAGATATGTTTTCCTACTTTAATGTCTGATAAAACCCTTTAGACTTCTGTCTTGGATCAAAAAATCTCATGTTTGCATATACTGAGTTTTTTACCAGCAGATCGAAGTCATTCAAATGCAACCAAAGAAAAGAGTGTGACAAATGCACAGATTTTCAAGGGGCATGTTTAACTTTTCCTCCAAAAGTAACTAAGTAGCTATAAACAGAAGTTTTCGTTATCAACATTTCAGTGAAGTGAGCAAGTGAACTGCACAGAAGACACTGCAGCTCCTCATAGCTGAGCAGGGCACTGCAGGGTGGGAGTGGGGAAAGATGAGCTGTAGCAGAAGTGCTGCCCCAGGGCTTAATCTGCTGTTGAACACTCCCTGCATTTCTCACTCTTACAGGGGATATTCAGATTCCAAGCCCTCCCACCAACGTCCATGCTTCAGAAATCAGCAAAACATATGTTGTGCTCAGCTGGGACCCACCTGTTCCCCGTGGCAGGGAGCCACTCACCTACTTCATCGAGAAGGTACTGTACTTACAGTGGCACTTTCTGTAAGGTGCAATGACATTCAGCCCATTCTAGGACTGCACAATGAGCAAGAAAGCTAACTCCTCCTGTGGCCTTGCAGGGTTTGGGAATGGGAGATTAGAGAAGCATGGAAAATCCTATGTCTTATGATTTAATGAACATTGAAATTCAAGGTCTGGGCAAAAGGTTGACCCTGTCCCGTTTGCTTATTGCTGTCTAAAATGGGAACAAAGTGCTGGTGTAAGGTGGGTGTTTTAAGAAATGGAAAAGAAGCATCTGAAGGCCTACAAGGTCCTACAGTCAAGACTGGAAGGTTTCAGTCTGTCTGTGTTAAAGGGAAGCTCCTGGTAGTCCTGTGGTAGGGCAAGGAATAAGCAGTGACTCATAATTTGATCCTCACTTTTTGCAGGCTTTAGGCACCCTCTGCCATACTCTGACATTTCCAATTTATCCCCTGGAAGGTCAGCAGGGAGGCAGGTGCCTGTCTCAGGTTTACTGCTCCCTCTACTCCTCCTGGCTGCCTTCCTCTTCCCTTTGAACAGACAGGGATCACGGCGGGAGAGGTTTGTTCTTCCCCCACCTAAGAGACTGAAATGTAGATAGATCTGTCCCTGGGCCACGTTTCTAAGTGATGTTGGATTACAGCAATGTGATACAAAGTTTTCCCTGTAGGTAAATTGTGCCTCAGACCTGACCTCTAAAACTCTTATATGTCAAGCTATACTTAGTTTTGATGAATTATGCCTCTAGCATATGACCCCTCTGAACAATCCACCAGCACTAAACCTGTCCATGAAACCACCACACATTCAACTGGCATCTTGAATATTGTGACAGCCTTTTCTTGGGCCCTACTATGAAAGGTTTTTGCTTCTCACGTCTGTTCAGCACATTCCTCTGTGATTCATTTCTCAGCCATCCTGTTCACGTCACTCCTCTCTTTGCAGCCTCATCTTGTCTTTTCCCTTTCAGTCACATCAAAAATCTCCACTTCAAAAGACCTTTAGAGCCCATTTCTATAGTCTACATCATCCCTTACTTGCTGGATGTTGAGCCAATAGGTGTAAAGTGAAGACTGGTCACTAGTTGTCTTCCAGCAAGCATGTCCATGGGTTCTCCCACTCTGCCTCTCACATCCAAAAGAACTAATGAAGATTCCCTTAGAAATAAGTATCTAGTTTTCCTTTCTGTGTCATAAAAATAGCATTTCTTCCTTGCACTTATTCTCAATTACATGTGGTCGCTCTTATCTATACATTTCAAGCGTATTATCTTAAGGATTTGGAAGCAGCTCTTGTCATGGAAATACCTTGTTACCTCCAGAATGTGCAGAAATAGCCCAGGCAAAAAGCTCAGAGGTGGATTGAGTAGACACCTACACTTGGTTAGCTGGATTTCACTCTGAGGGGCCCAGACTGGGCCCAGGATTCAAGGTGTGGCCTCACCAGCACCAAGTGCAGGGGCAGAATCACCTCCTGGTCCTGTTCTTCCCCCAGAGGTGTTTGGGCCCTGAACAGCTCCCAGGGCAGTGTCACAGCCCCAAGGCTGACAGAGCTCCAGAGGTGTTTGGCCAATGCTCTCAGCACAGGGTGTGAGTGTCAGGGATGTCTGTGCAGGGCAGGGGTTGGGCTGGGGGATCCTCATTATTCCCTTCCAGCTCTGAGTGTTCTGTGATTCTGTGACCTTACTCAACAGAATACATAAAGTAGTGAGTAAAGCAACATTTCCCTCCCTCCCTTTCTGCAGAATTTGGATTAGGATTTGCTACCAAACCTTTGGGTGTTCAGGGAGTTTTGCAGGACATGAGAGTAACTCCCCTGGGACCAATCCCAGCTGACAGTCATGGCCCCAACTCCAGACTGACTGCACCTGGAGCTGTGCATGTATTGAAGCTGAGACAGGCAGGGAAACAGTGAGGTACTCAGACCTTTTTGTGGAGTAATGGAATGCATGAGCTAGGAGAATTTGCATATGTTAAAGTGAGGCCCTGGAGAGTGATCCTCTCATAGCTCTTACATAAATTCATGACAAGATGCCATGCAGCAATATGTTCATTTTTTGACAGCTCACAGAAATGATTCACAGCTTTTTTTCCCCTTCTTCTTTTCAGTCCATGGTTGGCAGTGGAAGCTGGCAGAGAGTCAATGCACAGGTTGCAGTAAAATCTCCTCGCTACGCAGTGTTTGACCTTGCAGAAGGAAAACCATATGTTTTCCGAGTGCTGTCAGCAAACAAACATGGCATCAGTGATCCATCTGAAATCACAGAACCTATCCAGCCACAGGATACTGTCGGTGAGGCTTTCACTGCAAGGCTCTAACACTAAAACCCAGATAGTTTACACAACGGAAATGCAATTATAATTAGGTTAGAATAATTACAGTAATCAACTTTGGGTTCAATTCTGTGAAGGATTTCAGTAAGACTAAGATGCTAAATTTTAGGAACTCTCTGGAGTTTCCCTAATGATCATAAGTTTCCTTACTGAAACCATCATTAAAAGGCTAAATTATTTTTGATTATTAACCTCTCCAGCGCTCTGTTAATGTGACTTGTCAAAAAAATATGGGATAATGCAGGTTAATTGCTAACTTAGCTAATTATATTGTCTGGCTCAGGTAATTATACACCACCTAATTCCCTACAGTTCCATCTAGGTAAAGTAGCCTCTGGTTTCTTTCTTAGTGTCCTAGGATGCAAATTACTGCTGGTGCAGAATCCTAGGCATGCAGATGAGGAGATTTCAGGGACAGGGGAAGAAACAGCTACATATTCAGTGGGAAATTTCAGGATGAAAACAAAGTGTTCTTGGGACCACATTCAAAAACAGCAATGGAAATTTAGGGAGTGGTTATTCCTTTTTTTTTTTGGCTCTGCAGTTTTGCAGAGGTCACATATAACAGCTCCACGTACTAATATCTGGCAGCTTTAGTGCACATATCTTACCACAGTTTTAGGTATAATCCTTCACCTTTAGTTTGCTCTGTGTCTTTACATGATCAAACAAGAGCATCTTTTGCTTTTAGATGTTCTTGGTTTGATGGCTCATTAATGCATCTAAAATATTTAAACCATTCTGCATTCCCCAAGGTAGGGGAAAAACCCACTGGATTTATTTCATTTAGTACAGAAATAAGGCTATTCCTTAGGGGTTAATGCAGGATGTGCTGAATAAATCACAGCTACAGCTGAGAGCACAAAGCACAAAGTGCTGTTTTAAAGAGAAACTCCAGGAGTATTTTCAGACAGAGTTTACGACCTGAGCTCAAATACATCGGACACAGAGTATTTGTTTTGAGATTATGATTGGTATTTCCTAATAGCATATTTTTTTCCCCCTCTTTCTTAGTTGTCCCATCTGCACCTGGTCAGGTGGTGGCCACAAGGAATACAAAAACCTCAGTTGTTGTTCAGTGGGATAAACCAAAGCATGAAGAGGATTTATATGGCTACTACATTGACTACTCCGTGGTGGGATCGAATCACTGGGAACCTAGTAACCATAAACCCATCAAATATAACAGGTATTGACAGCATTTCTCTATATTGAGGAGGTTTGAAAACTCTAGGATGGTGTTAAGCCAATTTCCATGCTAAGCCATGGTGTGATCATGGAAGGAGAATGTTGTACTCAATATTTCTGATTATTCTATCCAGTACAATAATTACCTAGAACCTCAGATTGAAACTGAAAACTCTTTGTCAGTGACTGCAAAAGTACAGTGAAAAATGAAGTCCCTTCCCAGAATAGATTAGAATTTAGCAAGCCAAAGTTCAGAGGGAATCTCTTATGTTTTATCTGACTCTACCTGCTAGATCAGCACCAGAAATCTAATGACTACTGAGGCTTTTGGTCCAGTGTCCCACTGGATATATTGCACTACATCATGTCATTGTATTATGGTTTTCCCCTTGGAAACACCTTTCTTTGTGCAGCACTCATGAAGTTGAGCTTTCAGAGTGTTACACAGATTTCATGTTACAGCCTAGAATTGTTCCTGGAAAATATATGTTAATACCTGATGTCATTTTATTTACCCCAGGTTTGTTGTCCATGGCTTGGAAACTGGACAGCAGTATGTCTTCCGTGTGAAAGCTGCAAATGCTGTGGGACTCAGTGAAAACTCCCAGGAATCTGAGGCTGTAATAGTACAGGCAGCTCTTAGTAAGTGTGATTCTGTGCAGCTCAGCTTCTTGTTTCTTGTCTGAGTCACATATGTTCACCAGTCAACTCCTTTGGTCAAGTTTGCAGCCATCAGGCACATCTGCTGAATGATGTCTGAGCTCTGACATGTGGCTGCTCTACAGAAAAGCCAATGTTTTATAAAGAAAGTTATTCGTAATGGCTGTTAGATATGTTGGCTCAGATGTACTGTGCTCAGTTCTGGGCCCTCAGCTCAGGAGGGACATTGAGGGGCTGGAGCAGGTCCAGAGCAGAGCAACGAGGCTGGGGAAGGGACTGGAGCACAAGTGGCATGAGGAGAGGCTGAGGGAGCTGGGGGTGTTCAGCCTGGAGAAGAGGAGGCTCAGGGGAGACCTTCTCACCCTCTGCAACTCCCTGACAGGAGGTTGGAGTCAGGTGGGGGTTGGTCTCTGCTCCCAGGCAACAGCAGCAGGACAAGAGGGCACAGACTCAAGCTCTGCCAGGGGAGGGTTAGGTTGGAGATTAGGAAGAGATTTTTTACAGAGAGAGTGATCAGATATTGGAATGTGCTGCCCAGGGAGGTAGTGGATAGCACAGTGTACATCCTCTGGTGTCCTGCAAACAAAATCTCTGTGCAAGATTGATTGGGAATGAGACATGTGGAAAGGCTGGCTCATTATTTAGAACAAAAGGTGCACAGATCTGGACTATCATGGTCCAATTTTCATTTCTGTACAGTTTCATACTGAAAAATTGAAAATAGAACATCTTTTCCCCACCTGACTGGTCTCTATCCCCTGGAGAAGAAAACCAATAGGACATAGCTGTCAGAATTATTCCTCTAAAAGATTTGTAATTCAGAATGGGAGGTTGGACCAGATGACCCACTGTGGTCACTTCCACCCTAACTGACTCTGGGATTCTGTAATGGTAATAGAAGGTAAATTTGGATGAGATGCTACTGACCAAGTCACTCTGTTTGAATTTCCTAGGAGGATGTGTGCCTCACATGGGTAGGTGGTGCACAGACACTCGTCCACACATCACCTCTGTGTTGTAAATGCACTTGCACCTGTTCTTTTGCCACTGTGTGTGGATGAGGTTGCATGGGGTCACCAAACACAGAACACCAGGAGTTTACACACACTGATGGGATGTGAATGGCTTTTAACCATTTCAGTGGCCTTGGCAGGAATTTAACAGGACTATTTACAGGTGGCTTACATCAGCATGGCCAGAATCTTTCTGTGGTACTCTTTTAAGGGCAATTAAAGGAGTTTACTATGGTCATTTACCAGGAAGTGGTAATAAATGCCAGGACCACTTGTAATGGCCTTTGAGTACAGCACCATATTTGGGATAAAAAAGAAGAAAAAGCTGGTTCTGCTGGTTACTCTCTGTTTTCATGCTGATCATTCTCTGTTTTCATGCTGATCACTAGTGCAGCTACAAGCTCTGGGACTGTACTTTGCTTACATATTCTCTTCTGAATGAGGTAAGTCACATTCCCTCAATTATACTGATAATTCAACTACAAATATCATAGAATCATAGAATTTTAGGGGTTGGAATGGAGATTAGAGATCATCTAGTCCCGTGGGCAGGGACACCTCCCAGCAGAGCAGGTTGCTCAAGGCTCATCCAACCTGGCTGTGAACACTGCCAGGGTTGGGGCAGCCACAGCCTCCCTGGGCACCCTGGGACAGGGGCTCACCACCACAACAGGGAAAACTTCTGCCTGATATCTAACCTAAATTTCCCTCTTTCCATTTGTGCCCATTGCCCCTTGTCCTGTCACTGCAGCTCCACAGGTCAGATGAGCTTCAGGGCCACGTGCTCAGCCTGTACTGCCTGCAGCACACTGGTGTCAGGGAAGGGTTTAGGTGAGATATTAGAAAAGAGTTTTTCCCTGTTCTGGTGATGAGACACTGTCCCAGGGTGCCCAGGGAGGCTGTGGCTGCCCCAACCCTGGCAGTGTTCACAGCCAGGTTGGATGAGCCTTGAGCAACCTGCTCTGCTGGGAGGTGTCCCTGCCCAGGGCAGGGCTTGGGGCTGGGTGAGCTCTAAACTCGATTCCAACCCTTACATTCTATGATTCTATGATTAGCAACTTTACAACTCCTTTGTTACCAATATGCTGCAGAAAACAGAAGCAATACCCAAAATGCTAAACCACTTGTTCCCTGCAGAGGTTTAGACTCTGTCCTAACACTCAGGTTGCTTATTTCCTTGCAGCTTGTCCATCTTATCCTCATGGTATCACACTTCTCAACTGTGATGGCCATTCCATGACCCTTGGCTGGAAAGCACCAACATACAGTGGAGGTTCTCCAATCATTGGGTATTATATGGATAAGAGGGAAGCTAACCATCAAAACTGGCATGAAGTCAACTCTTCCCTTATCACCAGGACAATTTATACGGTTAGTACTTTTTAACCCTTATGTTTTTAGAGTTGGTTTGTACTATTTCATTTGGTTGGAGGAGATCTCTAAGATCATCAAGTCCAACCATTAACCTGTCACTGCTGGAACCCCCAAACCCTAACCCAGATCCTGCAGTGTCACATCAGCCCCCTCTGAAACACCTCCAGGGATGGTGACTGCACCACCTCCCTGGGCAATATATTCTATAGTTGATCCTCAAGGATCCTTTCCAACTCTGAGTATTCTGTGAAGTAACCAATTCATCTGATGCTTGTTAAATTGTGTTATGCAATCAGATTTGAGTCCCAAATGCTTCAAGTTTTATTTCTTCAAGTCAGCAATTTTCCTATAAACCTCAGGGCAGGAGAAAGTCTTTAGCAGATATTTGCCACTAAAGCAGCCGACGATGCTGCAGAGGAGCTGGGGAAGAGTTTCATGCACTGGAGGCAGTTGGCAAACCTCAGGTGTGTGTGCTTGGGATTGGTTTTGTGACTGGCATCTCTGGCACAGCAGGTGGAGCATGGATGTTGAGCAAAGGAAAAGGGAAGGTAGGATAGGCATGAAAGAGCAATGCTAAGCAATGCTTTCCAAATATTCTGATCTTTTTAGTACATTTGGAAACAAATGAGTAATGCAAATTAGGGGAAATAATTCGGAGATTAATTGGATGTTTAAGTCTCTGTCCTGTATTGGTGCCTGAAGGTGCATCTTCCCACGTTTGTTTGAATGAATCTGAAATACTGGTGGGAAATAAAACCAAGGCAGCTTTAGTAGCAGAGAATATTTTATGACCTCCTGCAAGCAGAGAATGCCCTGAGATATACAGTACAGCTCTGGGAAATCACTAAAGGTTTAACCTTCTCTGATTAAATAATTCTGTGGCAACCCCACAAATATCCTCTCCCTTAATAACCTGGGATTTCAGAATCATTTTTTGCCAGGCTGGGATGTTATTCTGTCCTGTGAATCACATTAAATAGCTGTCTGTCCTTGGGAAATTATGTCTAAATTATATTAGTGTCTGACTTTTCTATCTTACCTTGTTTCCTTTGGTCTTGTGTTCGATGCTCTATGATTGCTACCATCCCATCATATGTTTTTTACTGTTAAAATATGATCACACCAAAATCCTTTTTTTATCTCACACTTTCAAAGAGAACATAGTGATAGTTTATTTATTCATAAAAATAAAAACAATCCAGAAAAAAAACTACTGAAAGGCTTTTCCCTAGTGTTATAGCAGCACACTGTGGAACTGCTTGGATTGTCTTTTCTTTTAGTTTCCCTGTTGTTTTCTTTTCTTTCCTGGTCATTCCACTGTGGCCTCTTTAAATCCAAACACCATTTGAACTCTTGCTCAAGTGAAAGGCTTATCAATAGCCATTCATAAGCAGTGCAAGGAGGTATTTGATGTCAGAACACTCCTAAGTATCTGCTAGTGGTCATTCATCAATTGGGCTCCCTAGACATTTGCTCTAACCTTTCACAGCCTCTCAAGTCAAGATACTGAGTGTTATTCCTAGGAGGATGTGACTGAAACATGGAAGTGTAATATAGAACTCTGCAGTGCATGTGGTTCAAGTAAAATCTTCAAATTAGATCCTCCAGCATAGCTATAAGGCCTAATAATTAATTAAACAATGCTCATTTTCAGGTATTTATTAAATGAATATAAACCATGGCTCTTGATATGTTATCACCTGCTCTGGTGGGAGGTGTCCCTGCCCAGGGCAGGGGGTTGGCACTGGATGATCTCTAAGGTCCTTTCCAGCTCATTAACCTGTACACTGAATTTTCTCCAAAACCAAGGTGGAGGATTTGACAGAAGATTCCTTTTATGAATTCAAAGTTGCTGCTGCAAATCTGGTTGGAATAGGTCAACCTTCAGATCCCAGTGAGCATTTCAAGTGTAAAGCCTGGACCATGCCAGAACCTGGTAAGTCTATTAGCTCCTCATGAATCTCAGGTCAATACAAACTCCTTAAAACTCAGCCGGTACAATGTCCCAGCCAAACTCTGCTGGATGTCTTTTGGTTGATTTCTTCCACAGAGCTGTTGAAATTGACCTTGCTTTCCAGTTTTCCTCTATAAAGCTACCTCCACATCCCTACTGAGGATGTTGAATCTCCTTGGAAATAAATTACCTTTACTTAGCTTGCTGGGTGTCCCTTGCTTTCCCTGCCCACATCAGCTCAGAGCACAAAGTCTCAAGCCTTTAGTCTATGTTTTTACCTCTATAAGCTCTTCAAGCCCTACATGCTCCACTTCACATTCAGCACCTGTAGAATATATAGGCATCTCTGAACCATCAATGCAGCCTATTGAAAATATTCCTGGAATTTCAGACTCAAAAACTATGTTAGTTTTTTTGGTTCTCTGAACCATCAATGCAGCCTATTGAGAATATTCCTGGAATTTCAGACTCAAACACTATGTTAGTTTTTTGGACATAAATAGCACATAGAAGGAACCTGTTCCTTGACATAGAGACAAGCAGCAAAGCTAAAGTCTCCCAGTCTCATCTAGTGTGCCCTTACACGTGTTTCCCTTAAGTCCTACCCAGGTGTTGCCTGAGGGATTGTAACTAGAAAATGCATTATAATAGGATTGTAATTAGGAGCTGCAGTGACAGGGCAAGGGGTAATGGGTTCAAATTGAAGGAGGGCAATTTAGGTTAGATATCAGGAAGAAATTTTCCCTGTTCTGGTGGTGAGACCCTGTCCCAGGTTGCCCAGGGAGGCTGTGGCTGCCCCAACCCTGGCAGTGTTCACAGCCAGGTTGGATGAGCCTTGAGCAACCTGCTCTGCTGGGAGGTGTCCCTGCCCAGGGCAGGGCTTGGGGCTGGGTGAGCTCTAAGCTCCATTCCAACTCCTAAAATTCTATGATTCTCAGATCCTTGAGGATCCCCCAGCCCAACCCCTGCCCTGCACAGACATCCCTGACAGTCACACCCTGTGCTGAGAGCATTGGCCAAACACCTCTGGAGCTCTGTCAGCCTTGGGGCTGTGACACTGCCCTGGGAGCTGTGCCAGTGCCATTTTCTCATGGTTCTTCCCCATGGTTCATTTGAAGCAATGATTCAAAGACCATGGCTCATGTGTACCACCAAAAAATACAAATCCTGCCGTGACATGTTGAACCTGAGTCAGACTCAGTGAAGCAACTTTGCTGTGTGGCTGGTGAGATAAATAATAGAAAAGAAATCTCTCTTACTGGTTGGAAACTCTGAAACTGCATGGATTTTCCACATGGTCAGCTTTCCCTTAAAACAGAGTTACTGAGCTGTAGCTCAGCACCTCTGCCTCAGAATACTAATGCCACTCACTGCAGGAAGCAGCTCTTGCTGTGTGCAGCCACGAGGGGAAAAGGACCTAAAGATCATGTGTGGCAGGTTTGTTGTAAAAGAGGAGACCTTTGAAAGCAAATAGAGTCAAAATAATTGAGGTGTATTTTGGCCTCTACAGGGACAGTTAGCAAAACTTTATTGCATTAGATGCACTTCCAGTGTTTGAACTGTTTTAGGTCCTGCCTATGACCTCATGGTGTGTGAAGTCAGGAATACATCGCTGGTTCTTCTGTGGAAAGCTCCTGTGTACGAAGGCCAGAGCCCCATCACAGGGTATCTAGTGGACTACAAGGAGGTTGACTCAGAAGATTGGCTCACTGCTAATGAAAAACCCACTGCCAAGAGGTATTTTAAGGTAACGTTTTCGTTGCTTCATATCAGTTCCAAACTGAGGTCTAAAAACGTCTGGTTGAGTACAACAAAGACATGTTTGAACTTCAGCTTCTGTGAACACCTTCCTATAAGGAAACAAACCAGTTTGGATTGTGTTTTTAAACTGGATTTGCCCTTCATCTCGTTCAAGGTCACTGATTTACACGAGGGACACACCTATGTGTTCAAAGTCCGTGCAGTGAACGACGCTGGGGCAGGAAAGTCATCGGAGAGATCTGAACCTGTGCTGGTGGAGGCACGGCCAGGTAACAGCAACTGCTTCATCTCCTCTGCTTCTAAAGTGCTGAAATGCTTGGATTTGATCACTCTGACTCCATATTACATCACAGAGAAGTTTCTCAGCAGTTAAGAAGCTCTTAGCCTTAGAGAAAAACTCAGGTGGACACAGAGATGCTGATAGGAATTGTTACTTTCCTTACTGCAGGGACTGTTTGATAACCAGTTTAGTTTTTATTCTCACAAACTGCTACTTGCTGTGACTAAAAAAAGTGTTAGAACACATTTGTTAAAGCTTCAAGAGTGATAATAAAACTAGTTTGTTTAACTTTTCATATCTTCGCATATTCAGTTCCATCCTATAGATTTATTTCTCGTTAAGCATTTATTTTAGCATTCCTTTTTGTGTGTGTGTGTAGAGTAAGAAACTTGCTAGTATTTGATGCTGAGTCTGCAAGTCACATAAAGATACTTTCAGACCTGCTAGTAAAAATCAGTATCTGTCAGAGAAAATGGACAAAACTTCTGTGAGGTTTAGTAACACAAATTGCATCTTCAAAGAAAACTTCAGCCTTGACATTTGAGTTGATTCCTATTTTTCAGGAACAAAAGAAATCTACTCAGGTGTGGATGATGAGGGTAATATTTTTCTGGCTTTTGAGTGCAAAGAAGCTACAGATGCATCTCATTTTGCATGGGGCAAATCTTATGAGGAGATTGATGATGCTCATAAGTTTAAGATTGAAACAGAAGGAAATCGGTAAGTCGTGTCAGTCTAGCAAATTATTAAAGTCTGTCATGTAAAAATCTCAACAACGTGAGAAAGCAAGCTAATTATGTTCTTTATTGTTGATTTTAGATCTAAGTTGTACTTCAAAAATCCTGATAAATCAGACTTGGGGACTTACTCTATCTCAGTGAGTGACACGGATGGGATTTCATCCAGCTTCGTTATGGATGAAGAAGGTAAGGTCCTTCACAGCTCATGCCTTTCTTCATTGTATCACATCAAGTGCACTGAAAATTGCTCTCTAGAATCATAGAATCATAGAGTTTTAGAGGTTGGAATGGAGCTTAGAGCTCACCCAGCCCCAAGCCCTGCCCTGGGCAGGGACACCTCCTCACTAATCAAGCTGCTCAAGGCTCATCCAGCCTGGCCTTGAACACCACCAGGGTCAGGGCAGCCACCACCTAAGTTTTTCTCCTCACTGCTGCTTTCAATATAATAAAGAGCCCCCAAACTCTCACATTCTTTTCTATGCATGAAGGAACAACAGAAATGTTTTTCAGCTTCAGTTTTGGGCCCTTCACTTTAAAAAGGACATTGAGGCACTGGAGCAAGTCCAGAGAAGGGACTTATTTTTCAGCCACCATTTTCTGAAGAGAGTTGTGTATTTCACATGTCAAACCTAAGGAGATCCCTTTGCTGATATTGAAGTGTTCCTTCTCCACCCTCTTTTTCTGACTGTATTTCTCAGAATAAATTAAAACATGAATATTTTTCTTACTTACAGAGTTTGAACGTTTGATGACATTAAGCTACGAAATAAAGAATCCAAGTAAGTTGAATCTATTTGATACTTACTATCCTTCTCTGTTGAGACTCAGGATTGTTCAATCGACTCCCCCAATGTGAATTAAGATACAAATGAGGTCAAAATATTGTTAGGGAGTGAGACTTTATTATTGGTTACTCAACCCCCACCTGACTCCAACCTCCTGTCAGGGAGTTGCAGAGGGTGAGAAGGTCTCCCCTGAGCCTCCTCTTCTCCAGGCTGAACACCCCCAGCTCCCTCAGCCTCTCCTCATGGCACTTGTGCTCCAGTCCCTTCACCAGCCTCTTTTCTCCCTTTGAGAAACTGATTTCAAAATCAGCCAAATCAGCATTAGAAGTCTTTTCCCTGCATAAAATTCATTTGATAGCCACAAGTTAATAA
>NW_008689723.1:15094-30151 GCF_000695815.1 Acanthisitta chloris | reverse complement strand
CCCTACAGTGATCCTTTTTTTCTCCCAAGGTTTCATGCATTCCTGACTTGTGATTCCTTTCTTTCTGCAGCAATACCTCTGAAATCAGAACTAGCCTATGAGGTTCTGGAGAAAGGAGAAGTTCGTTTCTGGATTCAGGCTGAAAGTTTATCTCCAGATTCTACCTTTAGATTTGTTATCAATGACAGAGAAGTTGAAAATGGTGATGTAAGTACATATTGAGCACTGTGGTTTGGTTTTA
The DNA here is from genome assembly GCF_000695815.1 of Acanthisitta chloris. NCBI lineage: Eukaryota > Metazoa > Chordata > Aves > Passeriformes > Acanthisittidae > Acanthisitta > Acanthisitta chloris. The sequence goes on along the minus strand of NW_008689723.1, from coordinate 29,910 downwards.
ATGATAGGGATTCTGTTGTTATCATAGAGTCATTTAAGTTGCAAAGACCTTTAAGATCATGGATTCCAACAGTGACTGGAACACTGCCAAGTCCACCACTAAACCATGTTCCTAAGTGCCACCTCTGCACATCTTTTCAACATCCCTGGGGATGGGAACTCAGCCATTTCTCCAGGCTGCCTGGCTCAGTGTTTGGTTTTACATATAATGTACATTTTGGCTTAGAAACAAAAGGGCATTGAACAGCTACGTGGAGAGGAAAGGGCAGACCTGCAGCTTCCTGCATTTTTATAGCTCTAGAATCATAGAATCATAGAGTTTTAGAGGTTGGAATGGAGCTGAGAGCTGACCCAGCCCCAAGCCCTGCCCTGGGCAGGGACACCTCCCAGCAGAGCAGGTTGCTCAAGGCTCATCCAACCTGGCTGTGAACACTGCCAGGGTTGGGGCAGCCACAGCCTCCCTGGGCACCCTGGGACAGGGTCTCAGTGTCTAGGAAGACTTTTCATACAAAGAGGCACAAAAAAGCTCTGAGATTGGTCTGAGAAGAAAGCAAGGTCATGCCTTGGCAGGACTAGTGTTCATCTACAGACTACAAAGGACAGCACTGGAAAGAGATTTTCCTGTGAGGAATCCATGTCCAGTGCAGCTGTTGGAGAGATTAGGTTTATTCCTGAAAATGCAAATCCTCGTTTGGGTCAGAGAAGCTTATCAGGATTTTTATGCCATAGGAAAACAAAGAGCATTTGCTTTTATTCCATATTGACAAGTGGAAGAAGTATTTCTGGGTAAAATACTTCTGTTTCTCTCGCTTTAAATGATGAACTACAGCACTGAAAACCTGAATTTTAGTGCCTGGGATGTATTGAGATGACAATACTCTGCCTTGGCAATGTTAGTGGAACAGAACAAGCTATTTTTAGTTCACATATGTTTTGGAAGTGTTGACATCAGAAAGAGTCTGGAAGTGAAGTGCATTATTTCACCTCTTTAATTAGGAACCCACAGGTGACATTTACGTTGGGAGACTGATGAGATTTCTGTGGAAAGCTGCATAAAAGCCCAATATTTATGGGGCCCATAAAATCATTGAACTTCATCTTGCTGCATAATGGCAATAGTTAGAAGCCTAATTGCACTCTCAAACCTGCCTGGAGACTGGGCTGCAGTCACTGAACATGTTCAATAGACCATTACCATGGTGAATTGTGGCCTGAGTCTTGACATTGGCTGAAGTGAGAAATGTTTCCTGCAAGGTCCTAACAGGGAATGTTTGGGGGAAGGTTTCAAAATGCTCTCAGAGTGGAATGAACAGAGCTCCATTTCTCAGCTGCCATTTGAATTTCTTCATACTTGATTTCCTCAAAGAAAGAAAGAAAAAGAAAAAGAAGAACTAGAACTGTTACAAATGATTGGATTAAACATACATCTGTTTATTTTTGAACAGAACCCATTACTGTTAGATTTATTTTAGATGCTGTTAAAAGGACACATAATGCCTTATAAACAGAGTGTTGTGGTTAACCTGTTTATTGGACTCTGAAGGTAATAAATGATACTAAAGCCACAGACAGATAAAGTTTAGGGAAGGAGAAGAAAGAAGAAAAGGAATCACTGTCCCTGGAGGTTTTCAAGCTGAGACTGGATGTGGCACTTAGTGCCATGGTCTAGTGACCATGGTAGGGTTGGACTTGATCTTGGAGGTCTTTTCCAAGCAGGTTGATTCTATGATTCTATATGTCCTTTTAACAGTATCTTTAATATATTTAACAGTAATGGGTTCTATAACAGTTTAGTGCATTTAGCTCCTTCTAGATGGTGACATTTCCAATGGGAACCAGTGTGTAATAACCTTGACCACATTGGTTACCTAAAAGTATTCACCAAGTAACTCCTGTGGGTTACACTCCTAGAATTATAGAATCACAGAATCAACCAGGTTGGAAAAGACCTCCAAGATCATCAAGTGCAACCCTACTGTGGTTACTGGACCATGGCACTAAGTTTCCCAGGTGACCCAGGGTAACTTTTACTTTGCTTTAGGAATTTGTTAGTTGAGATTCAAAGGACATCACTGTTAGTGGGGGGCACAGTCCTCATAGTTGGTATTGCATCAAAGAGGATATTACTTAGTAAAAGGTGTTTCTAAAGCAGTGCCTGCAAATTCAAAACACATATTTTGCAAGGATTGTCCAATATTTACTTGCAATTTTCTGTTTCCTTTATGGTGCCTGCCAATAATTTATCTTTCTGGAATATTTAATAGAAAGCAAACACATAAAGGACACAAACAGGGAAAAGCATATTTAACATTCAATTCGAGTCAATATTTGGTGTTTTGAGTATTCTGAAAACACTTTAGTGGGGAACTATATATTCTGACAGAATTCTAATTCCCTTTGCCTGGACTTGGTTGTTCTTTTTAGTTCCCATAAGCTTTGTTGGTTTGGGACAAGTTTCTTTTCTCATGGTCTTTCACTTCAGCATTCTTTGCAAAGAACAGATAGCATTATCTGGTTGGACTTGATGACTTAGATGTCTCCTCCAACCTTGGCAATTTTGGTTCTCTGATTCTAAAGGGTGGCTGTGTAGACCTTCAAACAGATACAGTGCCATAAACTACCTTTTTCAAATCCAAGCCAGATGCATTGTGGTGACTCAAGGATTCCAAATGCAGCTGCTCTCAGAGGCTTCTCTCACCACTGGGATCTGGTTGTACAACTGTAAACACAAGCACAGCTCTGTTTTCCACTGCTTGCAGGTAAAAGGGCATGAAAAAGATAGTGTGTGGAGGCAGGAATGTAAGACACAACTGTTTTGATAGGAATCACAAGTCATTTACACTATATGACTGTTCTTACTTGTTTATTTCAGAGGCACAAAATAAACTGTGATCGCTCAAATGGCATCATAGAAATGGTGATGGAAAAGTTTACCATTGACAATGAAGGTACCTACACGGTGCAGATTCAGGATGGAAAGGCCAAGAACCAGTCTTCACTGGTTCTCATTGGAGATGGTATGTTAACCCTGAAACTCTGATGAAGAATTGAACTTCAATTGTTCTTTGAGTGCTTTTGTGACTAACTCATTTTTCATTCACCTCTGCTGAAATTTAGCATTCAAGGCAGTGTTGGCTGATGCTGAACTCCAGCGAAAGGAATTTCTCAGAAAGCAAGGTAAGACAGAGTAGATTGGTGACTTCAGGCCCAGTTTGCAGCTCATGGTTCACCCCTGTTGAATACTAAGTGCTTACAGCTTCCAGTCTTCAGCAGAAGATGAGTTTATTGTAAAATCTGAGGAGACACTGAACCCCTGGTGGATCTTATTTTCCAACATTGTCAAACATGTTGTTTGTGAGAGAACTTTCACCAAGTACAGAAGTAGGGTGGGAGTCCTTACAAGAGGTTATCTTTGCTCAATATTCATGAGAAATGAGCCTCCTGTAGACTCAGATCCAACACAGCATTTCATCACCTTTAGTTTTAAGCATACAAATTTTCTGTTCAACGCAACTGACACAAGAGTAGACAGCCAAGACAAGGAGTGCCAGACAAGGAAGATTAAAAACTTGATCCTGTGGTTTCTGTCCAGGCAAAATTCCAGGAACTAGATGTATATTTGTTGCATAGCTGCTATAGAGTTGTAGAGTTTGTGCTATACTTGTCATCGATTTTGTTTGCAGCTGAAAGTGAGAATTACTGTTGGATCCCTAACTCAGAATTCTATCACTGTGAAACCCTTAAAAACATGAGTTAATTGAGCTTTAGTTTGGAATATTCACTTGTGGCTTTTAGGATGAAAACAAAAATAATTAAACGTGTTTATTCCAAGTAATTTAGGTAAGACTGTAGAGAAGTAAGATTTGAGGGCTGTTTAAAATTGAGTTAGGAAAGAAATCATAGCACTGATAGCATCAACTCACAAGATCTTTTGGTTCTCAATGATCTAAGTGAAAGTCTGAGACTTTGCTCCTTCCCAGGTCTGGATACTGCAATTATTGCCTGATCCTGCAGACACTAAACTCACAAAACCACTTGGCATGGGGATTTGCTTTGCCCATTGGGGGGTGTTTGGATACACTTCTTTCTTCCCCAGTTGCTTTTGCATTACAGACATTGTTTGTAGCTGCTGTTTCGTTCCTATGCACAGTTGGCAATTTGGCACAAAAGTAATTAGTAAACTAATTTGTCTCCCTCATTGTTTGAAATTGTGGAATGCTGCATGACTTACACAAACAGAGATGAGGCTCAGGTTCCTCAGCTGTAACGTAGACACCTGAGTCAGTGTGATAAAATCTTCCTGCAGGAGTTTCCAGGGGCATGGGTAGCTCAGGAGTTCCCTCTCAGTCTGCTCAAAGGATGTTGGAAGTGTCATCCTGTCTCTTCCTTTCTCTGGGTCTCTCTGATACTCTTATTCTACTACATTGATGCAATTTCATTTCTTAGGTCCTCACTTCTCAGAGTTCTTGTACTGGAATGTTACAGAGGAATGTGAAGTTTTACTTTCCTGTAAGGTAAGGAAATGATTTGAGTCTTGTAAGGTACTTGAAATGATTAATTGTTAGAGTGTGGTGATTAAAATCTGAGGTAGGAAAACGCGAGGACAGATAAGAGATTTGTTTAAAATTAGAAGTTTCATACGAAAACTGTTTTTAGTACTTAGAAATATTTCATCTGAACATTTTTGTCAGACTATTCTTCGGCAGAAATGTTCACTGGAACAAAAAGAAACTGTGTGACATTAGTAAATGTGTTGGGTGGTCAAATTCTTTATAACAATCATGACCCCTAAAAGTAATTTCTGCAGAACATCCAATCCCCATTGGTTGTTCTGCCCTCCTCAAAAAACCAGCCCTGTAAAGCCAGAGCTCCACATCTTTCCTCACAGTTTCCTGATTTAGAGGTTTCTTCACCAAAGCATCTGTTGTTCAATCAACTGTAACCAAACAGGCCACAGAATTAATGTTAGAAAATGGGATTTTTAAATTATATTTGGCTAATGACTTTTGAATCTTGAGTAATGATCGTGTGCATTGAATTCAGCAGAACTTCTGCTGATAATGTCTTTGTGCCTTTCTGAACTGAAACATTTTCAGTTCTGTTGCTCTTCTAGAGTGACTAATTCGAGGTCTGAATGACAAAGTTAATTGAATTCAACAGGCATCAAACTCTTCTTCACTGTCTTTCCCTGCAATCTGGACTCTTCTGTGTTAATTTTCTCCACTTCCTTTGAATAACTTTTGGCTTTTAATGAGACTAACTTGAATCATTCATTATGAGCAATTTACATGCACGTTTGTGGCTTTTTTTCCCCCCTTCATTTATTTTTTTTGCTTGCTAATTAGGACACCTTTAACCTCCAGTTATTCCCAGAAGGGCTGAGCTGGGTGGTGACACTGCCACTCTGTGCCCCCAGCTCAGGGCTCCAGCTCATTAGCTGGTGGTCCCAGTGCTGGTGCTGAGCTGCATAGCTGGAGTACTTTGTAATCTCCACATGCATTTGCCTCAGGCATGAGCCCTCCTTATCCCTTCATTCACACAGGGAATTAAATGTTGCTGAACCACTTAGACTAGTGTAATTCTCCACAAATTAATCTGAAATTATTCCTCTTTTCATTGACTATTGAGCCTGTTTATGCCACTGAACCTGTGCAAGGCTGAGCATCTGATTATTTGCTTTTCATCCCTGTGTTTTTTGTTCCCAAGGTCAGAAGATTTTATGCAGATGAAATCTGGGCTGTGGGCTGGCTGCACACTCATCATTTTAACTGTGCTATTGACCTTGTGTTTGGTACTGTTAGTATGTGAGTGGCCATTAGGTTCACATGGTACTCTTGTTTGTGGCTGTTTAAATGGTATCTGGACATAGAATGAATTTCAACAACAAGGATTTGGCCTTCAAACTTCAGAGAGCTGATACACAAGTTAGAAGTGTGGCCAGCCTGGGCCATTTCTGTGGGAATAAAACCAGTCAAGGAATCATCTCTGTCTCCCCAGGCTGTATCACAGCACCTGGCACAGGTCTCTTCTAGGCCTCTTCTCTGTCCTGTGCTCCCGTGCAAAAACCATTGTCAATGGTGTTTTTGCCTCTTGAAAGAGCCTGTGACAAGGGAAGGAAGTGTCTACAAGAGAGGGTGTTTTGTCTTAGCTTTCTGAAAGGCCATAGCATGGCATAGGGGAGGTAGGAAAGGACATCAGCTGGAAGGTTGTGCAGGGCAAAGGACTAACTGTATGATCCATACCAATCATCCAGGTCTAGAAAACATGTACTACAAGGAATGGTGAGGGAGTTGGGTTGGTCAGCCTGGAGAAGAGGCTCAGGGGTGACCTCCTGGCTCTCTGCAACTCCTGCCAGGGCTGGAGAGAGGTGTGGGATGTGTGTCCTGCCAGGGCTGAGGGAGAGGAGAGAGGGAATGGCCTTGAGCTGAGCCAGGGCAGAGTCAGATTGGGTGTGAGGAGAAATGTTTTCCCTGTTGTGGTGTTCAGCACTGGGATATTGCCCAGGGAGGTGGTGCAGTCACCATCCCTGGAGGTGTTTCAGAGGTGTCTGATGTGGCACTGGAGGATCTGGGTTAGGGTTTGGGGGTTCCAGCAGTGACAGGTTCATGGTTGGACTGGATGATCTTAGAGGTCTCCTCCAGCCTTGATGGTTCTATGATTCTATGATCCAGGCTCATAACTGTGATAATAAACAAATATGGATTGTGTTCTAAAAGACTCTATCAAATGTTGCCTCACATCCCACTTATTTTCTATGTGATTGGACCTGATTAGTTTTGATTGACTTAGTATTGAAGTCTGAATTAGCTGGGATTGATGACCTTGTTCATGGGATTGTAGTTCCTGAATGCCAGTGGTTGTCCATTTGAATGAAAATTCACAGAATAATCAGAGCTGGAAGTGACCCTTGAGGATCACCCAGCCCAACTCCTGCCCTGCACAGACATCCCTGACAGTCACACCCTGTGCCATTTCATGGTGTTCGCTTTTTATTTATTGTTTATTTTCCCCCACATGCCACAAACCACTCTAATTTTACTTCTAGTGATTCTAATTTTCAGAACACACAGGAGCTACCTCTTCTTGCATAGCTTTGACTCTTACTTGTTCTGTCTTTTAAAAACAAGTTTTTTGGCGTGTGGCTGAACAGTGAGAAAGGTAACTTTCCAGAGTCAATGTCAACATGAAATAAGTTCAGCACTGCAAATTGCATGTGTCTCAAATGCAGTTTTTTGCTGTCAGATTGAGTCCTAACAATCTTTGACGAAAAGATTGTCGAAAAGCATTAAAGCTTTGCCCCTTCAGGCTCTGCTCAGATGAAATTGCCACTCGTGTCATAAGACTACAGGAACAGCCTCTTTGTAGCTGCTGGTAAAAGTAAAATGCTGCTCACTTTTCCCAAGCAAGTCATTGCTCTGGGCCAGGCTGTGGTCTCAAATACTCTGTCAGAGACCCATAGCAACCACCCTGCTTGGTAAGCAGCAATAGATGTGATTAATTTGAGCAGGTTTTAGAGAGATGCTCAGGAATCAGTATTGGAGACCCTATTTGTCTAGTCAGCTCTACAGAGAGCTCTCACAGAGCTGTTCATCTATGGAATGGCTTCTCTGGTGTGAAAGGGTTGGAAATGTTGGAAATGGATGCATGTTTTTCCCTCCAAGCAAACCACTTGAAAACTCTGGCAGAGCTGGATTAACTTCTGTGCTGCCCTCTATCCATTTGTTCAGTTTTTTCCATTTTTTTTTAAAGGAGCCTTTTGAAAGGAACTGCCTGGGCACTGAGAAATGTTTTGCCAGCTCTGTCCTTCTACCAAAGCCACTCTGACTGGGAATTCAGGCTACACATGAAAATCCCATTGCATTTTTGTGCTGTTAAATAAACCATAGCAGTTTTGAAAGTGAGGGGGAAAATAAAACCTATTTTCAGGGTTTCTAAAAAGAGTTGGACTTTTGGTTTCCTTGAAATCACAGCTTGAGATAATGTATCCAGTGATATTTTAAGCACCTCCAGTTTTTCTTGCCAAATGGGAAGAGTACTGGAGGTCTAGCTGGAGTCTATTCATGCATTGCTTAGAGGAGCTACTGCTACTACAGCAAAATTCTGGCTTTCAAGCAACTGCTCTGCATTTGCACTGGGTTGTTAAGGTCTTTTGTGTTGGGAGAGACTGCAATTGATAGGATTCCTTTGTATGCTCCATAAGACACAATGTAGTGGGGAAAAAAAAAGGGATTTTTGGTACAGCTTCCAATTTTGAAGCTTTGGATGATTCCAGAATAGTAAATAGTTTCTCTCTACAGTTTAACCATGCTTAGGTAGCTGGGAGAAAGCTCCAAATTGGCCCAGGCCTCTCTAAGGAAGGGCCCAAGTTCTGTGTGACATCTCTCTGGAGTCACATGGAAAACACAAGGAGATATAGGAGAGTTCAGCAGCTCTAATTCCAAAGATACTTCTCCCAGCTCTACATCTCTAGACAAGCCACAAGCACAGAGCAAGGCTGCAAACCCTTTCAGGGAAGAGATTGACAGGATTTCCTTTCAGGAGTTTACAGGACTCTGAAGCTATAAACTGGTGAGAGTGCTCAGGCATTGGAATGTGCTGCCCAGGGAGGTGGTGGATTCCCCATCCCTGGAGGTTTCCAAGCTGAGACTGGATGTGGCACTTAGTGCCATGGGCTAGTGACCACGGGAGGGTTGGACTCGATGATCTTGGAGGTCTTTTCCAGCCTGGTTGAGTCTATGATTCTGTGACTACCCACATTGTGATGCCTTTCCTCAGGATGTAGCCAGGCTGATGTGCCTTTTCTGTTGTCCAGGTTGCCAACACAAAGAAGGAGACTGACTTCAGGTGGTATAAGGATGGATCTGGGGTTGACACTGAGGAATTGCCTGATGTGCAGAAGGGAGAATGTCACCTCAGCCTTCCCAAGGTACAGTATCACCTGCTGGTTAGAAATGCCAGCTGTAAACTAGCTATCATGACTTCTGTGAACAGTTTGGAGAACAAACATGTTTTCTACCCTCCAATTAGCTAGTGAATAACTAATGGTAGTAAGAACTGTCTATTTTTGTTCTCAGCTCACACAGTTCATGCTTAAGTTGCTTCAGAATCCTTGGGTGAACTCCATCTCTTTATTTTCTATTGCTCCTTAATTTTCAGTTTGTTCAAGCACCTTATTTTTTACAGTGCTTCAGTTTTATTGCCTAAAATGAAAAAGTTTGAAGCATCTGGCTTCTTAAGTTATCTCTATGCAAACAGCATAACCTAACCTGTGTCTGAAACCTTAGTTTGCACAGTCATTGCCTTCATCAAGTGACAAAACCTCCTTGGACTGAGATTTTCTGCATTCCATCTAACTGAGTTATTGATTTTATTTACTGGCTTCAGATTCTTCTGGTTTTCTTCCTTCATTTCACTTGCAAGAGGATACTGACTCTCCAGTGGCTTCATTTTCCTTGGGTAGATGTTTTGCTTGGGAGGGTGTTTTCCTCTTGTCTTGGATTGCTCTTGTTCCTTGGCATTCAATGATGTGATCCATGTACTCTGCTTTGCAAGTTTGTCAGTAAACTTCTTGTGCTTCTCTTGCAGCTGTCACGCAAAGATGAAGGAGTTTATAAGGCAACACTCTCAGATGATAGAGGTCACGATGTATCTTCTCTGGAATTATCAGGAAAAGGTAACATCCACTTTGCTATCATGGAGCTCCACATAGTCCATGGCAAAGACCTATCATTGAAATGACAAGTTAGCAAACATTTTTGGGGTTCTTAGCATTTCATCTCATGCTGGTTTGGGCTGAAGGGGAGTTATCTTTCTTCCCAGTGGCTAGGACAGGGTTATGTTTTGGATTTGTGCAGAACACAGGGGTGATATTAGAGAGATTTTGTTGTTGTGGCTGAGCAGAGCTGACCCAGAGCCAAGGCCTTTGCTGCTTCCCACACTGCCACATGGCAAGGGAGTTGGGGCTGCATGGGAGGTTGGGAGGAGACACAGCTGGGACAGGTGACCCAACCTGACCCAAGGGATATTCCACACCATAGCACATCATGCTCAGGGTGTGCAGTGGGAGGAAGGAGGAGGAAGGGGAGGATGTTTGGAGTGATGGTGTTTGTCTCCCCAAGGAACCATCACAGGTGATGGTCCCTGCTCTCCTGGAGGTGCTGAACACCTCCTGTCTATTCATGGACTTGAATCCATTCATGAGCTCAGCAGGGGCAGGTGAAAACTGGTGTCACCTAGACATGGTAATTTCTGCTCCCTTGAACTCTCCTTTGAGTGCCAACTACCCACTTTTAATGACCTTTTCTCTTTGCCTGTCCTGAGGGACACAGAGACAAGGATTTGGCAGCAGACAGCTGAGCCACACGAGGCAGAGCTCCTGAGTGCCACAGCTCAGGATTCATATGCTGCTCACAGACACTTCCCAATTTGTCCCGTACACCTGTTGCATTTTTAATGGGTTTCTTTGCTTAAGGATATGGAGATTTCTCACATTGCTTTAATTAAACTGAACATAACAAAGCAATATTCTGATTGAATTTTGATGGTACATTTTCTTCTCTTTTTTTTTTTCTCTGCAGTTTATGACGATATAATTTTGGCACTGAGTGGAATGAGTGGTAAGTAAATGCTGCCTTGAATTTTCATGTAGGTGTTTTATGTTGGATTTATCTGAGGCTGAGGCAGAAGATTTTTATTTTAAGTGGGAAATCTCAGCATGTCCTGATGCTTATATTATTATGGACATGTTATTAAGTTTCTGAATAGGCAGTTGACCTTGCCAATTGACACTATTAAAAGGGAACAAAGTATTATTCCACCTGGCTTGTTTGGTTTAGATACTGTGAAAATGTTGTGGCAATAATTTGCTTCCTACTCCCCATTAGTATGTGAACCTTGAGAGAGAGGGAATGAGATTCTGATCCTGTTCCCAGTGAGAAGCTGACAGAACAGAGAGCCTGCACCAGAACAAGAGTTTTGTGCAATTAGAACCATAACATCACTGTTTCATGGCAGTTAGATGCCTTGCTTATTGTTTCACACTGGATCTTGCTCGTCACAACACTTCTATATGACAATACACCCATAAATTCATCCTGAACTTTCACCTGATTTAAATCAGTAGATGTCCCTTGAGAGGCATAGAACCATTCAAGGCTGGAGGAGACCTCTGAAATCGAGTCCAACCATGAAACTGTCACTAACCCAGATCCTCCAGCCCCTGATCCAGACACCTCTGCAAATTCCCTGAGGGTCACTCCCTCCCCACATCCAGATCATCAATAGAGATGTTAACCAGGACTGGCCCCAATCCTGAGCCCTGGGGAACAGCACTAGTGACTAACTGCCAACTGGATTTAGCCCCAGATGGTACAACAGTTGTCTCTGTAGTACCTGAGAATCATGGCCCACATCCTGAATTGGGTTTTGTTCTGGCAGTACAAGTAGTCCACTGGACTTTCATTACACTTTCTATCCTGTGTGATCTGCATATGATCTGTTCTCTGTAGGTAAGACAGCCTCTCCCCTGAAGATCCTTTGCACTGAAGAAGGAATAAGGCTCCAGTGCTTCTTAAAGTACTACAACGAAGAAATGAAGGTCAACTGGTGCCACAGGTAGATGAGAATGTCATTTCCATTTTTGCTTTAGGTTTAACAGCTCTGATTATAATAATGGCATTCATAGAAGAATTGATAATTTGCTCAGAATCTTTGTTCAGTGATCTTCCAGATAATCAATGTGAAAGGCATTATAGGATCTGAAATTTTTGAGGAGGGAGTCTGTATGGAAAGATAGACACACACACTGATATTTCCATATCACCCACAGAGCATTCTTTAGCTTTATGAAATGGATAGTGAAATGGACTATGCCACTATTAAAATACAGTAAAGGGCAGAGGCAAAAAGAAATTTCTTTTCCTTTCCATCACATTAGTATCCAGTTATGATGGTCACTGGCACTTTCTGTTCCTGTCTTCCTGTCACAGCTGCAGGGAGAGGAGAGAGGGAATGGCCTTGAGCTGAGCCAGGGCAGAGTCAGATTGGGTGTGAGGAGAAATGTTTTCCCTGTTGTGGTGTTCAGCACTGGGATATTGCCCAGGGAGGTGGTGCAGTCACCATCCCTGGAGGTGTTTCAGAGGTGTCTGATGTGGCACTGCAGGATCTGGGTTAGGGTTTGGGGGTTCCAGCAGTGACAGGTTCAGGGTTGGACTCGATGACCTTAGAGGTGTCCTCCAGCCTTGATGGTTCTATGATCTCCTATGGAGAATATACATGAAAAGAATGTTCAAACTCATCTCTACTCCTTTTTTACAGGGAATCTAAGATTTCTTCTGGTGAAAAGATGAAGATTGGAGGTGGAGAGGATGTTGCCTGGCTGCAGATAAGTGAACCCACTGAAAAGGATAAGGGGAACTACACCTTTGAAATCTTTGGGGACAAGCAATCCTACAAACGGACACTTGATCTGTCTGGACAAGGTAAGTATGTAAAACCAGATTTCTATGGTGACTTTTCACAGATTAAGCTTATTTTCCTGGCAGTATTCAGAGGAATGACAGTAAAACCAGATTGTCTTTAGTCAGAACCAGCTGTAATTCAGTTTCATAGCTATTATGACCTTTGTAGTCTTGAATCTGCTCTCAGCACCAGGTTCACTGGGTTCAGGGCTCTGGCTTCCCATTGTGTGACCCTGTGTGGGCTTTGGAAGAGCTGTAACAAGGGTGTGGGTCCCAGTGTCTGCACTGAGCCCAGGGGCAAGTCATGTTCCTGGCCAATAACCCTGGCAATTGCTCTGTTACAGCTTTTGATGATGCCTGTGCAGAATTCCAGCGACTCAAGTAAGTGCTACAGCTTTTTAATGCTGTAACAGCAGAGTCTTTAATTTCAAATTTCAAGTTATTTTCTTACTAATTTCATTAGTAACATGATATATTTCTCTTTCTTCCTCAACAACTTTAGGGCAGCTGCCTTTGCTGAGAAGAGTAAGTTCATTTTGCATGTTATCATAGGTGCTCTAAACGTACCCTAGTGTTCTTTTCAAGGCATCCCTCACGTTCTGCTGCCACAGCTTAGGGAGCTCTGCGGCTGCAGAAATCCTCTGTCTACACAAAATACTGCAATAAGAATAGGAATTCGTGGGGTTAGTTGTCTTTCATGCCCATGGAAAGCCACTAAAAGCTTTACCTGTTTTGCAGTCCTCCACTCTATCTTCTTGTGCCTGCAGGTGTGGGGGAAGTGTGAACTGTGGGTGGTACAAGGAGGTGTTGACTCTGAAAGGTGCTGCTGATCCTGAGCATTGGGGTCTGGCTATTAAGCCCAAAATTGCCTGTTGTGCACTGTTTGCTGTGACCCAGGCAGTGGGGAAGCTTGTTCCTTCTAGGAACTGTGGGAATGCTGGAATTGATATCCAGTTCCCCTGGTAATGACAAGATGTTTCTGCTCACAAAGGCAGTGGCAGAACCAATTTTCTTTACATCTTAGATACCACCAAGATGCTTAAAAGCTCCTCCTTGCTCTGCTCTGGGTCCAAAGCACAAACTGTCAAGCTCAGCAGGAGCTTCAAGGTTGTTATGTGTATCAGTTCAGAATGCTACAGCACAATCTCTGCTCTAAACATCTGAGGGGACCATACAATGCAATAAAAAAACCCACACAAAATGTTGCAAACATGACAATATGTTTTGTTAAAGAGAAATGAAAAAAAGTAAACCAAAACCCCTGTGACTGCTACGACACCAAGTTGAAAAATATTTAAGAAATTACTAATTTCAAAGTAAACCAAAACCCCTGTGACTGCTATGACACCAAGTTGGAAAATATTTAAGAGATGAGTAATTTTGAGGTCTAAACTTCACACAATCCCCTTATTTTTCTCCTAGATCGTGGGAAAGTCATTGGTGGTTTGCCTGATGTCGTTACCATAATGGATGGGAAGGTAAGGACATGTTTTGTCACTGAGACCTGCTGAGTGGGGAGAGGTTTACCCTGATGGCACAAGGAAAGGGAGTTCAGATGACATTGTAGTAGCTGAGAGCAGAAGGAGAATAATTTGATTTTAACTCACATCTCTAATTGAATAAATTAGAAGAGACTCTAATGATCTAAAGTGTGCAAAATATCTGTTCTCTGCTAAGTTTTGACTATTAACGTACTAAGGCTTGATTAATTATTATAAGTTAATTTTTAATTGCTCTTAAATGAGGTCACTTTTGAAGGCAACAGTAATTAAGTGTTGCCTCTGTCACAGAAAGGGCAGAAAGAATTCAACTCACACTATTAGACAGTAGGTTATTTTCCCCAAACTTGGTGTTTGCATCATTCCTCCTTTGAATATTTTATAGTAAGACTAGTTCCTATAGGCAATGAGATAACTTTACCTCCTACCTGAGATCACTTCCTTGAGAAGTGGCACTGGGTTGTACCCAGAGCATGTAAATCTTTCAACATTCCTCCTGCCTTTGGAGGATGCAGGACTTGCTACTATTCGTGAACACAGAGGGATTTGGAGCACTTCAAATTTCTTCCTGTCTTACTTCTGCTCTGAGCTAGTCATATTTTCACTCCAAGTTCTACCACACCTATTCAGTTACCAACAGTCAAGAAAAGCATTGCTCAAAAACATGCACATGTGCTCAGAAATGGATTTTCTCAGCTCCTTCTGGATCAGGATTTGGTGTGAAACCTGAAGGGGAATATGGAGGGAATATAAGGAAGAATTCTGATAGAAATTGTCAGCTTTGGGTTGTTAACAGCCTGTGTGTGGGTTCCCATCCCTTCCTCCCTTCCTCTGTTCCTTCCTCTCTCCTCTCTTCCTTC
>NW_008689723.1:0-15077 GCF_000695815.1 Acanthisitta chloris | reverse complement strand
CTTCCATTTATTCTCTGCTCACGGTACCTGAGTACATGACATTTACACACCCATCCCTGGTGGATGGGCAAAATGGGGTTCAGAAGTAAATCTACAAAGATTTGAAGGAATGACCATGAACATTTTATGAGCTCCTTCAATCTCAGTTGGGTCCTTGAACACCAGCTAAGCTGCCAGCATGGGCTACTGAGGAATCTCAGCTCCGTTTGGGACACGTTGTCCTGCATGTAGCACCTAGCCAGGTTGGGTGGGCTTTGAGCCACCCCCTGTGTCCCTCCCCATGGGGACTAGATGCTCTTTAAGGTCTCTTCCAAATCAAACCATTCCATGATTCTAAGAACACTTTTACAACATTTATGTATTATTTATTCTTCATGAAATATTCCCACTTTCCTAGTCAGCAGCACCTGGAATCAATGTCCAGTGATTCATCTTATGGACTCTATTTTTAAGTTGTTTTTTTTTTTTTTACCGTCTCAAGCAATAACTCAGGTCAGCACAGATTTGCTCAGTTCTCCTCCCTGCTGTGTACAGAGAAACTTCAAGGATGTTTTTAAAGCTATCACTACCTGAACCTCATGTCAGGCTAATGGGTTGTCAGGAGTCTCCTGCAGGCAGGACTGCAGTGACAGCCCAACTCACCATCCTCAGACACTGCAACCCTGAGGCTATTACTGGATCACAGTCACTGCGAGATGGTAGAAAGGCTGAATCAAAGAAAAGAGCAGTATTAGGAGCTCTACTCTTCAGTCTTCAAGAACATGATACCATGTCTTAGTTTAATTAATCAGGAATAGTCATAGAATCATAGAATTAGCCAGGTTGGAAGAGACCTCCAAGATCATCAAACCCAACCCTACCGTGGTTACCAGACCATGACACTAAATGCCTGAGAGCAATGCTGAGAATATTCTGGTTAAACAAATCACTGACCTCCAAACGACTTGTTTTCCTCCCTCAGACCCTGAATCTAACCTGTACTGTGTTTGGGAATCCTGACCCTGAAGTGGTTTGGTTCAAGAACGACAAGGCCTTCGAACTCAACGAGCACTATGCAGTCACACTGGAGCAGGGGAAATATGCCAGTTTATCAATCAAAGGAGTGACCTCAGAAGACTCAGGCAAATATAGCATCCACGTCAAGAACAAGTATGGTGGGGAAACAGTGGATGTCACTGTGAGTGTGTACAGACATGGGGAAAAAATGCCTGAAATCAAGCCTGGCCAACTTGCTAAACCCAGGCCAATACCACCATCAGAAGAAGTCCTCCAACCTGAGGACGAGTGAAAATCCAACGGCAAGTGAAGCTTGACAAACAAAATAGAATACCTGAGCTGTAGCTGAGCTATTCCCACACAGAACTCATTGCTAATGTCCAAAGGGAGCCAGAGTGTGTAAGAGTTTGCTTTAGGGAGGAGCTGTGCCGTGGTGCTCTACACATCTGCAGCCATCTCATTTCAGATACATGGCACAGGGTGAGGCTCACAAATAACAAACAGCCAAATTCCTCCCAGAGGTTCCCAGATGCAATGGTAAGTTGCAGAGACCTACAGTAAAACTCCATTTTCATACTTCTCAACCCTTTGCAAAACAAACCCCAAAACTCCAAGCAAGCCAAAAACCCTCTGAGAATAAATGTCCCATCAGTTCAGTAAAGGGAGTGAACTACAGTTAGATATTCAGTGATGGTCCCTTTGGCTTTGAAGCCTCTGATCCTGTGAGTCTAGTGAATAGTCTCTATTGAGTAGTGATCCTGTTGTTCTTTCTAGTGTGACTTTAGTAGACTTTTCCAAATGTTCACTGTTTGCTCACATAGGTCACATAGTTGTATTTTGTTTTGCTTGCTTTGTGCTAATAAAACTTGGAAAAAAGTCACCTTTGCTACTCACTGCTCCAAATTACTCCTAACTAGTTGTGTTTGCTCTTTTCCCTTGTTTAATTCTTTCTCCTTGCCCCTTTTCACAGCTGGTAGCATGCAGACTACGGATTTCAATAAAGAATGCAAATGCTGGTTAAGTACAGGCACTGGGTGGCACTTGTGACATTCATTTTGCTTTTTACAACACAGGGCAAGCTTAAACTGGCACCAAAGGATATGGATACAATTCAGTCACTTGAGATAATTATGGCCTTGGTTCTCCTCTAACCAAAAAGAGCAAGAGAACTTTCCCATGGGTGAAGTGATGATCTGCTAGGCAAGGATTTCAATACATGCTTAGCATGGAATGCTCAGATAGGATGAGGTTCATTGAGATTGCTCACATACCTCTCATAGGATACATTCCCATGGGTGAAGTGATGATCTGCTAGGCAAGGATTTCAATACATGCTTAGCATGGAATGCTCAGATAGGATGAGGTTCATTGAGATTGCTCACATACCTCTCGTAGGATACATAGGGAACCATCAAGGCTGGAGGAGACCTCTAAGATCATTAAATCCAACCATTAACCTGTCACTGCTGGAACCCCTAACCCAGGTCCTCCAGTGCCACATCAGACACCTCTGAAACACCTCCAGGGATGGTGACTGCACCAGCAGCTGTGGCTGCCCCAACCCTGGCAGTGTTCACAGCCAGGTTGGATGAGCCTTGAGCAACCTGCTCTGCTGGGAGGTGTCCCTGCCCAGGGCAGGGCTTGGGACTAGATGATCTGTAAAGTCCATTCCAACCCTTAAATTCTATGATTCTGCATCTCACATGAGCCTGTTTTTCTCCCTTTCTTCTACCTTCTCTTATTTTTCAATGGTGAAGGAAGTCCTGAGGGTATGGTAGAGTCAACTCTTCAGGATCCTGATGGTTTGAAGGAGTCACTGTAGTTTCAAATTCCTCAACAGGAAAGACTGCAAGGCTCCTTTGCAACTCCTTGGTATCTGTGAGTACTCATGATGAAAACCTACAGACCAGCTCTGGGCAGGAAAGAGTCTTTACTCACACTTTAAAAGATGCTTTGAGCTTAAAGAAAAAGCTTTTGGAAAGGTTTGTGGACCTAGAGCAAATGAACAATGAGTGTATATTTGGGTACATATAAAGAGCCAGGAATGACACTGAGTGGTGAGGAAATGTGCTGATTTAGGGTGAAATCTTGTGGCTTGGAAGCACATTCTGCATCTGGTCATTGAATGAAAGTGTCCCAGAGGGTTAAAGAGTGAAGAACAAGATACTGCCATGAGTTAGTTTAGTTAGGAGATTATAGGACACAAAGAAAAGGATTTACCCTCCAAAGGAGCTACTAAACTAAAAAAAAAATATTGTTGTATGAATCTATCTTCACAAGAACTTGTGCAAGTTTCTCAACAAAATAAACCAGATTTTGTTCTTTTTGATTCTAATTTCTTATTCCAGGCCTTGAAGGTTCTCCAGCTCTTCCCATGGCAGGCTCCCAAAGCATCAGAGCCAGTCTCTGCAGCATACCAAGTGAGGATCAGCAGGCATTTAATATTACTCTTATCTCCTCCTACAGTACACAGGTTAATTTTAGCTGACACTATCAAATTATTGCGTGTGATGGCAGCTTTTCAGAGGCATCCTTGGGCACAGGAGACAAGGTTAGTCTCATCTCAGCTGTACCTTTAGCTGGCCTTCTTAGTTAAGCAAGCTTCACTTATTTCCTTGCAGGCAAACAGCAATAATTTCTTATGACAGCTAATCCTCTGCTGAAGTACCGAAATTATCATTCACGGGAACATTGTATTCAAAAGGCTAAGGACTTCCTAGAAACTCCTGCACATTTTTCAGTGTACCTTTGATTCTTTTGTACACATTGTAAAATGTTGTTATCAGTGCTGGGAAATGAATTGGGTCAACTCTGTTGAAAAGAGACTAATCTTTTCCGAGGAGATGTGCAGCTAGTTACCCACAGGAGCAATATCACTGGATGGATATTGGAGGGACAAACAGGATGCTCTGGTGATCAATGCAGATGGAACACAAGATGAGGCATATTAGCATTTGCCCACACTCTCTAGGGACCTGGTGCCAGCATTAGAATCATAGAATTATAGAATTTAGGGGTTGGAATGGACCTTACAGATCATCCAGTCCCAACTCCTGCCCTGGGCAGGGACACCTCCTCACTAGATCAGGCTGCTCAAGGCCTCAATTAGTTTTGTAATAAAAATTTCAAAGGGGGAAAACAAAAAGGTAAAATTTGCTGGATGCCAAATCATCCTGTTCATACTCAGGTCAAGAGAGATTGACTCTTTTGCACTGGATGTGAAACTAATCTTTTCACAAATCCAGGGGCCCATTACAGTGAATGAGCTGTTTCTGTTACCTTTGAGAAGAAATCATAGAATCATTAATCAACCAAGTTGGAAGAGACCTCCAAGATCATCAAGTCCAACCCTCCCGTGGTCACTAGCCCATGGCACTAAGTGCCACATCCAGTCTCAGCTTGAAAACCTCCAGGGATGGGGAATCCACCACCTCCCTGGGCAGCACATTCCAATGCCTGAGCACTCTCTCTGCAAAAAATCTCTTCCTAAGATCCAACCTAACCCTCCCCTGGCAGAGCTTGAGTCTGTGCCCTCTTGTCCTGCTGCTGTTGCCTGGGAGCAGAGACCAACCCCCACCTGACTCCAACCTCCTGGCAGGGAGTTGCAGAGGGTGAGAAGGTCTCCCCTGAGCCTCCTCTTCTCCAGGCTGAACACCCCCAGCTCCCTCAGCCTCTCCTCATGCCACTTGTGCTCCAGTCCCTTCCCCAGCCTCGGTGCTCTGCTCTGGACCTGCTCCAGAGAAGAACCAGACATGTTTCTATTAGGATGACTTTCTGTCACAGTGCTGAGTGTTGAGGTTCACGTTGTGCTGGTGTGAAATGCAGCATCGCTGCCTTGTCACGGGAGGCAGATGAGGTGTCAGCCTGTTGTGCTGATGGGCCAGAGTGGTGGCTGTGCCTGTCATGTTGGCACTCTGCTCCAAGCCTGGCAAAGCTGTCTTTCCTCCCAGCACCTGCTTCCTTTGAAGCTGCTTTGATATGTTGCTGTTTATTTTCTGGAAAACAAGTTCTCTGCAAATTCCTCCTAAGGCAAATTTACAGGTGCTTTTATGACAAAAAGATTTTTTTTTTTATGATAGTGTTTGCCTCTAGTGTAAATCTTTCTGCAGCCCATAAGGCTCACTTGCATCCCACAGCTCAGAAACCTGTACACGCTTCATTAATCTGCTCTGGTGTGGGGATGGAGGTTCGGTAATAATCACCCCTAAGTGATGCTAACGCACAGACGGTTTTTAGAGGGACCTTGGAAATACAATAAAGCACTTTGTTTCCTGGGCTGCAAACCCAAGAATAAAAGCACTAGATGGCGACAGAAGAACGAGAGAGAGGGGAGCAGCTCTTGGAAGATTCTGCCAGCTCCAACAGATCCATCACTTTGATGCAAACACATCACAGGCAATGGGAGATTATTAAAAGCATTATACTTAAACCAGTGACAAGGACAGGGCCAGCAAGTGACTGTTTCCCGGAAACAGCAGGTAATTTTGCAAGCAATAACACTGCCTCTCAATCTTTGCATGACACACCTGAAGAGGTTAAGTGTGGCTCGTAAAAAAAAATTGCAAGACTTGTTGCATCAAGTTTTTCCTTCTGGTCTGAAAACCTCTGTGTATTGGCTGTGTTTGTCCAGGAAGATTCGAGCTCTAAACCCAAACCTCCCAGACTTAGCAGCTTCCCCAGGTTTCCAAATCACTGTTTCCAAAGCAAGGCCCATGCCCTAGAGTGTTTGTTCAGCCTTCACACAGGGAGGATTCCACCTGCAATTAGCATGAGGTGTGTGAGCAGAGCACTCGGGCTCTGGCTCTCAGCTCTGCAAGATTCAGTGGTGTCAAGACCTGTGAGAAGCTACCACTAGCCTTCTCTATTAATCTTTAATTCCTCATTGGAATGTGGAATCAGTATCAGCTTTGTCCTTGGGTATGAGCTCAAGGCTTATCAGACTGGTATATTTTAAAGGCAGCACCACTGACTTTATGCCATTTTGTCTGTGAACATTTCAACTTTGGGTGAGTAAAGGACTGGTAACTTGTAATAGACTTCTCTCATTTTTTAGGATAATGTAACTTCATTTTCTGTTACTGCTGCTGCTCTGTTACATTAATATTGTACAGCTGAGAATCCTGGCTGACAACTCCAAGTGTGTAGGACAGTCACAGCTGGAGGGAAGGGATGGGACATCCAGGTTGCCCAGGGAGGCTGTGGCTGCCCCAACCCTGGCAGTGTTCACAGCCAGGTTGGATGAGCCTTGAGCAACCTGCTCTGCTGGGAGGTGTCCCTGCCCAGGGCAGGGCTTGGGGCTGGGTGAGCTGTAAGGTCCATTCCAACCCCTAAATCCTATGAGTCTATGAAAAAGAGACTTGGACATGCTGCTGCAGTTAGAAGTTAACAGCTGTAGCTAAAAACTTTCCTGCATTAACCTAAACTCTCCAGCAAGGTTGTCCCATGCAGATTTCACCAGAGCCTCTCCCAAGGGTGAAATTGCCCTGCACCCTGCTGAGGGTCTCTGTGGAAAGCCATTTCCCATCCAATGACCTTGGTGCACACAGCATGCAGAGGAGAGGCAGATGGAAAGAGCTACAACTTCTGCTAAAGGCACAGCCAATGCAGCTCTTTACCATTTTAAATCATGGCACAACTGATAATCAACATTTTAGTCTGCTGACTTAGTGACCTCCACTGGACCTTTTTGAATGAAGAAGTGCACTAAAAGCCAATCCAGCAATTGTAAATCAACCCAAAGCTAACCCTCCTGATTGCAAGGTAGCATGTGGAAAAGAACCCCATATAGTCGTGTGCCACTTTAGCTGGCTGGGAAAAAAAATAAATGTCTTCCACATATGAAAATGGCAATCAACCTCCTGCATGGAGCTTAATGGGAGGTAAAACACAAGACAACTCCCTGGCTGGGAGTCATGAGGCCACATGCAGATATCTCCATCTGAGCTAATCACTGCAACTCCCTTCTTGGAAATGGAGAGAAACAAGTACCAGTAGGGCACAAGTCATGTCACTCTAAGGCAGGTGTCTCAAATAAGTGAGAGGAATCATGTCTGTTCTTTCCACTGACTGTCAAGGGAGCTGAGCATAACCTGGTTGGACAGGTGGCATCTGCATGGCTGAGGGTTGTAGTCAAGTGTGGTACATTCTGTACCATGTGTCTCTAATTTAGCTTTTTAGTTGAAAAACCTATTTATAAAGAAGCTTCATAAGAGATGAAATCTTTACTGTGTTTTTACAGGTTGTCTCCCTCTACTGAACTCCTGTAAATTGAGGTCTTTGCTGCCTTCTCTGTGCTGTCGATGTATTCTGAAACTCCATTTGCTGATTTCCAGCAATCACTTGGCCCCAACTCATAGTTGACCTTCATGATTTGGCTTTTACAGAGACATTGTGCTAGGCCCTCTATTCTTTTCAAGATGCAGGTCTTCAGCACAGTTTTTGCTTGGCTGTGATGCTGCTGTCAGTGTGGAACTTGTGTCTGCCCTTGCTCCTCTCAGTGCCATCTCTCTGTGGCAACACCTCAAGCAATAGATGCCACAAGACCTTTCATGGTCTATTAGTGTCCTTTTTCCAAGCCCATAAGATGTGCTTTGTGCAGTTTCTCTGTTGTGCTGGCCAAACACATCCTCTGGCTGAAGAAGAACCATTCTGTGGTTCTTCTAAGTCTAACTTCTTCTGCCTGAGGCAGCTCAGTGACTGGCAGAGGCTCTGAATCCTACAGCTCCTGGGCTGGAATCTGCTTTAGTCTTCTGGTTGGCTCTAACTAGTTCCAGTTGTCTTTCTGTTCAGCTGTGTTATGCTCTAGGCTCTGTGGTTTCTTGGTATGACCTGCCTATCTCTGTTGTTCCATCTGCTGTCTTTGGATCCTGCTTTAATGGCAGAATCTGCCTCAGTCAATAAAACAGCACGAGGCTTACTCATCTAGTCCCTAGCCCAGCACCCTGTACACATCACATTAACCTCTTTAGCACCTACCACAAAGTGTAAAGTCACCTGAGCTGCCCACTGGAGACAGTACCTATCCACCCTAACTTCAGTCAGGAGGTGTTTAGGAGATGTGAGGTGAGCTGTACCAAAACTTTGCTATGGTCAGTCTGAACAAATCACAGTAGTAGCTAATTAAGTCAGTGCTGATGCCTTAGCACTGGTTAATTTACTAGAAGAGGTTGCAACTGAAGTGTCCAAGCCCCAGTAGCCATATGAAGTGTCTATGTGGTAACATCAAGACTTAGTGACCTATTAGTGAGTAAATAATCGAGGCTCTGTGGCCTGCTGTTCTAATAACCACCTTCAGCAAGGAAACCTGTCCTAATGAGAATGGAATGTTTGCTCCAGCAGCCTGTGAGTCTCTGCACTGCTGGTGGCTGAGCCCAGCATTTCTCTCTGTTGAGCCTTTCCTGCTCAGGATACTTTGTTTATCAGCATCCACCACTGATTGTCTTCCCACTAATTTCTGGGTAACTTAGGAGGAAAATGGGTGATGATTAACTGGCACATTCACACTGAAGCTCCTCTGCAATGTATACAGCACTTTGGAAGCTTAAACCTTATGTTTCCTGATTTGCTTCTTGGCTTTTGGCTAGACCTCCAGGCCACGTACAATAAACACTTGGGGCAGCTTTTGCTGTTAAAGGTTGTGTTCTGACCTTTCAGGAACAGGTTGGACTCTCCTGAGACCTTTTGCCTTATCTTGGTGCATCCCTCCTGCTGCTCCAGCCCATTTGGCATTTCTGCCAGGTCAATGGATTTCCAGATTTTCTCAGATGTATCTTTTTCCTCTGAGCATGACATGCAAACCTGTTTCACTCTGTTGTGAGATCTTAAACCTGCTTTTGTGCTCCCTTTGAACACAGTCATGTATTACATGCACAGCTCTTCTTTTAGAGAGGCAACTAAATTCCTATGAATCTTGTTCTTTTCAGGCTTACTCATCTGAAGTAAGCCTGTGTCCCACCCTGTTGTGGCTGCCTCAAGTGACCCACCACAAATCAGAGAGGATCTCTTGCAGACCTCTCTGTCTTCTGCATCATCAAGGGTTGTAGTTTAGCACCACGTGGCAACTAAGGACCATACAGCAACTTGCTCACTCCCCTCAAACCCTCCCAGCCCAGTGAGGAAGAAAATGGGAAAGAAAAGGTAAACTTTGTGGGTTGAGGTAATTGCAGTTTAAAAACTAAACTAAAATAAAATATACTACTACTACCACTAAGTGTAATGAAAAGGAGAGAGAGAGGAATAAAACCCAAGAGAAATAAGTGATGCACAATGAAATTGGTCACCACATGCTGACCAACTGTTCCTGGGCAGTGATCAGCAACCCCCAGACAACTTCCCACAGTTTATACCAGAGAATCAGAGACTCACAGAATCAACTGGGTCGGAAAAGACTTCCAAGATCATTGAGTCCAACCCACCGTGGTCACTAGCCCATGGCACAAAGTGCCACATCCAGTCTGATCCTAAAAACCTCCAGGTGAATTGAATCCACCACCTCCCTGGGCAGCACATTCCAATGCCTGAGCACTCTCTCTGCAAAAAATCTCTTCCTAATATCCAACCCTCACATGCTGAGCATGACATTCTCTGGTATGGAATATGACTTTGGCCAGTTCAGGTCATCTTCCCTGGCTGTGTTTCCTCTCAGCTTCTTGTGCACCTACTCACTGGCAGAGCATGAGACACTGGAAAGTCCTTGATTTAGAGTAAGTGCTATTAGCCACAGCTAAAACATCAACACGTTATTGACATTATTCTCATACTAAATCCAAAACACAGCACATTACCAGCTACTAAGAAGAAAAATAACTTTATCCCAGCTGAAACCATCAGGTCACCTATATTGTAGCACATTTAATTAACCATAATTTCCCTTCTCAGAACCTTTTTCTGTAGTATCAAAGATTCCGAAACAGAATTTCCATCATTTTCAGAGCTCTGCATGGTACATTCTGATGGGCTCTGACCAGGCCTCATGTCCAGCTCATGCCAAAATGTCTGACTACTCCATTCCAAAGGACATAGATAGCAATTCCCCTTCCATCTGAGCACATCTCGTTGGGCCTGACAGGCTTTAATTGAAAATGCCATGGGCCGATGACTTTGCAGTAACTGTGCTCCCAAGTCTCCTCCTGAGGCCTCAGGCTGTAATTACAGATGCTCCACAGGCATTTCAGGATTGGCAGCTTGCTTAGATTCATCTTTATTCTTTCAGATGGTCTTGTATTTTGATGTTAAAGAGACAGAACAGAGATATTCTGGGTGGCAAAAGAGACTTCTGTCTTTAGGCTGAGCAGTGAAACAAGTTGAGCCTTGAAGGGGTAACTCAATCAGAAGAATGTGGCCAAGACTTGTAGTGTTTTCCCTTTCAGGAATGAGAGCAGCACACCTGCCCTTGAGATTGGGTTAGCCATTGAAGGATTGCTTATCCTTCCTGCAGGAGTGATCATTGCTAGCATCAGCTGAATCTGGTTCACACATCAGCAAGCTCAACCCACAGGGTGGAGAGACCCTCATATAAATTTGGCAGCCTAATTAAGCCTCCTTTGGCCTCTTCCTGCTGGGCAGTGGCTCCATTGTGGTGATCTCCCCTTGAGCTGGGATACCTCTCAAGGTTTCTCCTTGAGGCAGAGAGCTTTCACCAGTGACTGATCATGGTAAGCAGCCAATATTTTTTTGTAACCTTGTGGTGTGGGAACTTTGATTTGACTTGAGAACTTTGTGTCTTGCTAGGTTTTGAATCAGAGTTCAAATGACTGTGCTGTGCGGTAATGAAGTGAACATTGCCATCAAGCTTTGTTAAGTCACACTTTTATGGCATCATATTAGAAACACTTTTGCTAATACCTTTACAGCAGTTCTTCAAGTGATCTAAATTCATGCCAGATGGAATGGTGAGGAGCAGGAAAGGGGATCTACAGAAGAAAGTTTTCTCTTGTGTCCTCTTGAAAACCTGTCTAAATGTGTCCCAGTTGGTAAATTGTTGTTTGCACTTGAGTTGGAGAGAGCCAGGAGGTCACCCCTGAGCCTCTTCTCCAGGCTGACCAACCCAACTCCCTCAGCCCTTGCCCATGTGCTCTGCCCTTTGCTGCCCTCGTTGCCCTTGGCTGGACTCGCTCAGTGCCTCAATGGCCTTTGGGCAGTGAGAGACCCAAAACTGAACATGCTACTCAAGGTGTGGTGAGTCCTCTTACTGGGGAGGAGACATTAAGTCTTTCTCAGTTTAAAAGGTACCTGACAAGTTCAGTTGTGTTTGAATTCAGAGATGGAGATCATTAAAGACCTTGAGCTGGGTGTAACTCCTTGTATATCATCAGGCTGAAGTTGTGACTCCCAGGCTTGTCATCTTGTTGAAATAAATGGGGTCATACTAAGTGACATCTTCTTGGGCACTGGGAAGGTTTAGTCCCTGAGGGCTTTATTTGCCTGTGCTAATTCTGCTTATCAATCAACTGGTTGTTCCCATTTATTCCTGGCACTGAAATGTTCTTGCAGGAGAATCTTAATTTGTGAGCTCTTTGCATTCTCTTGCGAGTCAAGAAGTTAAACTAATTTGATATTGCAATCCCTTGATAATGAAAAAGGCTGATGAGAACAAGAAAGGGTTTACAGCTGTGTGTCTCATTAAATCATTTTACATTTCAGTGTAGGATTTCGAGTGTTGTTTATGATACAGGACAGATAAAAAAAGCTGTCCAACAATCCTACTAAAAATACAATTGTTCATTTGTTTTATTACAATAGCATTCAAATTTCTGCTAAGAGTTCTGGCTGAATGGTGTTAGAAGATGGACAAAGAGGCTCAGACCCATCAATGAGATGTTCCCAGGGGCTGAAGTTTTTACCAAAGTCCAAAGCTGATGAGAGTATTTCAGTTTGAATTTAAAACTTAAGAATGCATTTCTAATCTGGTGGAGGCTGTGCAGACAAGCTTGAGAACCTGAACTAGAAAAGGTTAGAAAAATGAGAAGGCAGCAAATAGAAACAATTACTCTTTGGGGACAGGGGGAAGTCAAGTGCATTAGCACCTCCCAGGAGAACTGGGCTTAGTCTGTCCAATTTAAGCACATCATTCACAGGTGTGTTCTCCCCAGAGCTACCCAAAGAAAAGCATCCCTAGGTCTAGAAAACATGTACAAGGAATGGTGAGGGAGTTGTGTTGGTCAGCCTGGAGAAGAGGCTCAGGGGTGACCTCCTGGCTCTCTGCAACTCCTGCCAGGGCTGGAGAGAGGTGTGGGATGTGTGTCCTGCCAGGGCTGAGGGAGAGGAGAGAGGGAATGGCCTTGAGCTGAGCCAGGGCAGAGTCAGATTGGGGGTGAGGAGAAATGTTTTCCTGAGAGGGTTTTCAGCCCTAGGATGTTGCCCAGGGAGGCTGTAAGTTGTTGTAAGTGCAGCCTGCTCCTCCTCACCATTTTATCTGGTGATCCTTCCATCATGATATGACAGAAGCAAATCAGTTTATTAGAATTAACCAGTACTCCTTGGTTGCTGCTGAACTGGCTGAAGGGAAAGAAGTGCTGAAAGCAGCTGTGCTCTGGATTCTTTCTTTGGGCCAAGGGAAGCCCCACTGGGTGTGAGGTGAGCATCCCTGGGTTGTAGCTCAGCTGGAGACTGATACTTGTGTGTGTGAACACTGTGGGTGATTTTTCCCTTCACCTGTAATGAAAAAGGTGTGAGGACCAAGATTTAGCTGACAAGAATCTGCTTAAAACCAAACCCCAAGCTTTCCTCCGTGCTGGTTTCCAGGCACCATCAATGTGCTTCTCTGTGCTAGAATTCTTCTTGGCCATAGTCTCATCACAGTCTACTGTCTGCAACATAGAGTGCTGCAAGTCTCATCACAGTCTACTGTCTGCAACAGACAGTGCTGCAGTGCCAGAGCCTCTTGGCAGAGCTGTTATCTTTAGCTGTAAACTCATAAATAAGCTTCTTTATGCAGCAAGAATGTGCTGTCCCTTTCATTGTTGCAGCTTGTGCTGCTCTAAAGAAAATTTTATGTGCTTATTAATGTAATTGTCACCTAATATCTTTGCTCCCGAGAAGAGAAATACGAGTCATTACTTTTTGAATAAGAATATATTCTAGAAGTACTTTTATAAAACTTATAATGATCCTGAATTCAATTCACGTTAAGCAACTCTTCAGTATATACTGTTTTGAGGGGAAGACTGAGGTCTAGGAGTTACCTCCTTCTGAATGTGCTCATTAAAAAGATGCATAAATCAAGCACTTTAGGTCATATTCACAGGGAAAACAACTTACATCTAAAATGATCATTTACAACTGCATGAAACAAATGTTCTTTTGGCTTAAGGGGGGAAAGGAAGAAAAAGGAGCTGATTTCTAATCAGAATGAGAGTAGAATCACTCTTGTGATGCCAAAGGAGTGTATTAAAGGATCTCAGTAGTGACAAAAAGCAGGTCATGTACATCAGTGCCTAAATCCAGGCTAAGGAGTATTTGGCCAGGAATATCCTCTATGCAGTGCTGCAGTGCCCAGGACTCAAGGAATAGTTGCACTTTTGTGAAGGGCTGAGTTGTAGACATGTTAATGATACAGCATGGAGAAGTCTTAACTGCTGCCACTGTCAAGTAGCCATGAAAAGGATTATCTGCTCAGATATTGGGGAGAGAGTTCCCACCCCTTAAATTCTCTTGAAACTCATCTGATTCACTAACATGTTGTTGCATCAAGGCTTTTAGCTTGACACAGCAACCTAGCAGCAGAGAGGAGATGCCACCAGCAGGCACAATGCAGGCAGAAATTAAATGCCTCTCAAGGTTTACATCTACTTTATCCTAATAGCATGGACACTAATTTCGCTTTAATTGTCAAGCTTTGATACAAGAAAATGCATTTAACAGTGTCAAATGACTATTAACCTGGGCAAAAATGGTAACTGAAAAGCAATGTTATTGACAAAATCCTCTGTGCAGCAGCATCCTCTCTCCAGCTCCGTGTGCTGATGGTGGTGCATGTGAAAGCTGCCTGCTCTGCTGCCTGCTTCGTGGTGATAAGTCCTGTCTATTATATTGCAGGGGCTTAGGAGCAGAGCCTTGTATATGTTCCAGTTTTCTGAATTTATTCCAAGATCTTTGGGTTTTATCATCTCAGATCATTTTTGCAGACAAACTGACTTTAATCTAGGGGAAGAGCAGGGAGAAACATCTGCAGCCAGGAACACCAGAAAACACAAGTTTGGAGGTAGCAATTGCATCATGTGGAAGTAGGACAGGCCTAGCAGGGAACAGCCACTGCTCATCTGTGCTATAAAACCCACACAGTTTAAGCCACAGCTATAAAATTAACAGAGTTTCAGTGAGCTGCTACTCCCTGGGGGTAACAGCCAGCTTACCTGGCTACATGTCTTACATTCCCCTCTCCTTATCCTGCTACCCTGGGCTGCTGAAGTCCTTTTTGCACTGCCCTACTCTCCTTTTTTTTCTTTCTCCCCCATGGAATATGCCAGGACCTCTCCTAAAGCAGTCAGTGTATAAGGAGACAAACTCCTAAAGCCTGGGTAAATGTCAGCACCATGGAGCAACTTTCACCCCTGAAAGGTCACAGACTGCAGCTCCAGCACATTGTGGTCCAGTCAACAAGCAACCAGTCAAGCATATCAGCTCAGCATAATGCCATGTTATTATTCTTTGATCTGGCCAGCATTAAATGTGCTGCAGCTCCATGCTCTGCTTTCCTTGCCTTTGAGTGAATCGAGCAGCTTTTGTAGGCTGTCCCAAAGCTGTTCATTCAAAGCTTAGAGAAAGGCCACAGTGTCTGAGGGGGGATTTAGACTGAATCATAGAATCCTATCTCTCTCCTTTAGGGATTGGAATGGAGCTTAGAGCTCATCCAGCCCCAACCTCTGCCCTGGGCAGGGACACCTCCCAGCAGAGCAGGTTGCTCAAGGCTCATCCAACCTGGCTGTGAACACTGCCAGGGTTGGGGCAGCCACAGCCTCCCTGGGCACCCTGGGACAGGACCAATTATTTAGAAGACTAATGTGAACTCACTCATCACACAATCCTGTGCCTGCCCTTGTTAACCCTATGAAGTTCAACAAGGACAAGTGCTGCATTCTGCA
>NW_008689722.1:2245-3133 GCF_000695815.1 Acanthisitta chloris | reverse complement strand
TTGGGGCAGACACAGCCTCCCCGGGCATTACTCCTCCTTATACCACCTGCTACTCTCCAGCAGAAATTGGCTTAGTCAAAAAACATCATATTTTACAGATCTTGATCAACTCAATTTTACCCCCCAAATGTTCATTCTGTACCCTACAGGTTACTCGGTGATGCCAGGGAGGCACTGTGTCCACAGTGCCTTTCTCCTGCCCCCTCTGCAGCCTGACACTGCTCCTCTGCTCACTTGCTCTTGCCTTGCCTTCCCACACCATGCCTCTGCTTTCTTCTCCCACGGCTGCTGCCAAGGAAGGAGCAAACAGCCTGGCAGATGAGCAAGGAGAGAGGTGCATATCTTCAGGAGTTCTTCTGCAACAGGAGAAAGAACTTGTTGATGCTGATGGTGGCACAGCAGCGGAATAGGCTGTCCAGGCAGGTGCTGGATTCTCCCTCTCTGGAGACATTCCAAAGACACCTGGGCATGTGTGTAACTTGCTCTGCATGAGCCTGCCCTGGCAGGGGATCTGGGGGAGATGATCTCCAGAGGTTCCTCCCAGGCCTAAGGATTCTGGGATTTGAGTACTATTTGAAAAAATTTAAGACTGCACTTTTCTGCATGATGTATTTTAGGAGACTGCTTTTTGTAGTAGTAAATGCAAACATGATGGAAAGACTGAATACGCACCAGTTTGGGGTCTGCAAAACCCATTACCTTCTGAAGAAAATGTTTACAATTATGTGTATGCTTCAAAATCCTCAGTTTCTGAGTCGTCTTCAGCTCTTCAGTCTATTATCTAGTTGCTTATGAGTGAATCATTATCTCTGTAGCACAACTACATTATTCAGACTCACCTGGCTTTGTTTATTGCACAAGTTTTACCCACCTACTTGGCGTGATTCA
>NW_008689722.1:0-2152 GCF_000695815.1 Acanthisitta chloris | reverse complement strand
GCTCGGGAGGATATATAGATTGCTAAGTATTCCATGGTCCAATTTCCTGATACCTTCTGGAAAGCACAGATTTTGTTACTATAGACCAGTTGCCAGAGCAATCCTAAGTAAGAAAATACAGTTTATGTGAACAGTAAAGAACCCCAAGCAAATCAGAAAAAGATTCTTCTGCCCTAAGATAAACTTGTCCCAAAGTACACTTACTTTTATAATATCCTCCACTTCTCATTCCATTTACAGATGTATCTATTGAAATACTGGGGAGTACGTTCTGTTCAAAATAGTAAAGTCATCTACCATCCCCCTTAAAGGATATTTATATAAGGTAAATTCTTGTTTCCTTAATGAAAGCTAGGTAATCTTCAAGTTTAGAGCTAGTTCCTACAAGCAACTTTCAAACCTAGTGCTAATTAATGCCTAGAGATGTACTGCCCAAATCCATCAGCATTTTCAAGACCAATCCCAAAGGTGATCTGTAAACATTCCTAAAAATAGGAAATTAAATATCCAAAGTATACAAATAACAACTGAAAACGTGATGTATCAAAATTTGCGTTTTGCTGTAGTCAGGTCTGCATTGCAATATAGTTTTAAAAGACAGTAACACTACACAGCATCCAAAATTTTGAGACCATTTATGCATGGCATTTATCTTGCAAGCCATACTAACTGTCTCAAAGAACTATACCAAGAACTTTTAGATAAAACTGCAAGATTTCCTTCTGTCAATAAAGGAGTTTAAACTAGTAAAATTGTTCAAGACAAAGTTAATAAATACATCAGAAGAGAAGATCAAGTATTCCTAAACATTTGTCATCAATATAAAAGAAAAAAACCATGCAGACTGATACATGCAATGAATTTCACAAGCAAAGTAATATGAAAGATGGGAAGAAGAAACAGAAATCAAGAAACAATAAAAGCAGCTTTTTGAAGTGTTCAAATCTCAATTTTGATTCTACAGACCACCTCTTCCCCAACAAAGCCTTGATGGTCTGCCAACACAACTTTAATAA
This sequence comes from Acanthisitta chloris, assembly GCF_000695815.1. NCBI lineage: Eukaryota > Metazoa > Chordata > Aves > Passeriformes > Acanthisittidae > Acanthisitta > Acanthisitta chloris. Next base: position 1,136 of record NW_008689722.1, on the reverse strand, counting down.
ATCATAGTTGCCCAAGAAGAATATATTCTACTTGTTTTACATATGTTCTACTTGTGTTAAAATTGCATTCCTGAGCTAAAATTAACAAAAGCAAATAAGCTGGATTACACTGCTCAAAGAATATGTGTACATGTCTGTGTGATCAAGGTTTTAGTTATCCTTGCATTTAATCAGCAAAACAGTAACACTTTTATATTACTGTTGTAAAGATTTAGATTTTAACAGCACTAACTCAGTGTTTCAGCAGCACGTGAAAAGCAAGACAACTGCAGCAAATGATTCTAGAGTAAATGAAAACCTGCACAATGGATGGTTTTATCAATCAGTTTCTTGAGGTCTGGCAGACCACTTTAGAACTGACAGATAATTTTACCTCCTATAATTTAAGAGGTTTATCACTCTTGCAAACGTATAACTGACAATAAACAGACACCCATTACTTAGCGTTGTGGCAGAATTATTTGCATGTCTGGAAAAATGGTCTTTTTTGAAAATAAGTGTATAATTAAAGATTTATATAATTGAGTCTACTGCCTCTTAACTCTGCCTAAGCATCTAAGGTAATATTCTCTGCTAAGAATGACACAAAAATGAGTCAATACATATACTAAATAGCCTGCTCATCAACACTTAAGTTTTTCAGTTTGCATAATTAAAACAGTTATATGTCTGAGGAAGCCTAGCGTTAAAAAAACAGAACTTTGAAGGTTGTTTGAACCTCACATTATGCAATTTTATATAGTTCAGCAGCAAGATCTACTACATATCTGTGACACTTCAAAAGAAATTGTTACGACAAAACCAAAGGAATTACTGCTATCTTAACTGCAAAATACCTATACTAGAATGGATGGGAATACTGAGAAATGCCTGTTCCTGTGTTTCACCATTGACCAGCAGAAATCAACACTACCAAAAGTCTTACCTGTTTTGAAGCCTGAGGGCATTGACTTACACTGAGGAGCTCTAAAATGTTTCATTCCACACTCCTGGACACAGACTTTGAGAGTACTCCTGGAAAGAACCTCTATGCATACCCAGAGTTCCTTCAACTTTTAAGAGCAGCCTATTAAGTACTTTTATCTTTCCTTGCTCTTATGGACACTAATAATTTTACCTGGAGTCCTGACAAATGC
>NW_008689721.1:32592-35126 GCF_000695815.1 Acanthisitta chloris | reverse complement strand
AAAGCAGGGCACACCCTGCTGGGAGCAGGCTGTGGGCAGGCCGGGCATCCCTGCTGCCATGGAAGGGTGCTGGGTGCTCCAGGGACTCTGTGCAGGTGGCAGCTGGATAGAGGGTTCTGGGCCCCTCCATCCCTTCCCCCTCCCTCCCTCCCCTGATGGTAGGGAGGAGGGATGCCTGTACTGGGAATGAGATTGCCAGGGCCTGTACAGAGCTCACTCCCTCCGTCTCCAGATCTTCCCCGTGCCCTGGCTGGTTTGATGGGGTCTTCTCTTGTGGGCATGGCCCTGTGTTGGTCTGCAGTCTGTGCAAAAGGCCAGGGCAGCCCACAAGTTGTGTTTGTCGAGTCTGCCTCCCTGCCTTGGCTCTCCTGGGAAAAGGGGTGCCATGGTGGGGTGGAACACTTGCCTGGCCAGCATGACCAGCACAGGGCACCTCTCCCAGGCATTGGTCTCAGATCAGCCCCCTCACCTTGCCCCTCTCTCACCTGACACCTTCAATTCCCCAGGGTGAAGGATGCAACCGGACAGCATGGGCAGGGCTGGAGGGACAGGATGCACATGGTGACAGAGGTAAGTCACAGGAATGAGGCTCCCTGGCAGCAGAAGGTGGAGTGGTCTCAGTGGGATGGTCTTGGTGCCTGGAGCAGTGAGATGAGCAGATGTGCTGGACCAGAACTCTTGGGGTTAAGAGTGGCTTTGTAAATACTCTGCTTTAGGCTTCCTACAGGCTGCAGATCATAGCCAGGGAAGGGGGAGTCAGCCCCATCATTTACCAGCAACCAGCGATATGGGGTGTACTGTAAGAAATGGACAAGGCTCCAATCTCTCTCCTGCCATGGACCATTAGGTGGCCTCAGCAATATGACAGCTATAGGTGCTCTGCTCGGAGCCCCTGCAGTTGCCTGGGCAGGGTCATACTCTGTGGGTCAGCCCCACAGTTGCTGTGGGCCTGGAGCCAGCACAGTGCCCACACAGCACCAGCCTGTGTTAGTGAGAACTCTCCTGGATGATCCACAGGCACTTGTCAGCACACAGGGTGTACCTCGATGTGGCTGGCTGTGATGTGGTTAGTGGAAATTACCTGTGGGGCCACGAGCAGGGCTGGGGTCATGGGCCTTGGGGCTGCAGAGTGCCTCTGGCCCATTTTAGCTACATTTGTGCTGCAGAGGTGAGGAAGGTGACAGAGGGAGGCAAGTGATGAGGGCTGGTGGAAACCCAAGGGAAGCAGAGAAACACGGGTGGAGAACTCACACCTTCATGAGATAAGAAAGAGCCTACAGTGACAAACCGTCCCTGTTTGAACTCCATGCAGGGCATAGTCCCATGAGGTGCCTTCAGGTTAGCCCTGCCCTGTGCTCTGGGTATCTGCTGACAACAAGGGGAGCTCTGGGCAGCTGGCCCAGGTACAGACCCCTGACCCATGGACACCCAGCTACATTCAACTAACTCCTCTTGAGCAGTCTGATCCTAAATCAGCACCCGAACTGCTCAGGAATGGCACTGACTAGGCCTTTCCCAGGGTAATGCTCCTTTTTGTGTCTATCTAACATCCCCAGGTGCTTTTGCCCTCACCTGCTGAGTGAAGCTCTCAGCATGTCAGCAGGCTTCAAACCACAGCATTGCATGGAACAGAAGTTGCATGTAGTTCTGAAAGTGTCCAGCTCTGTGGGAAGGACACATACAACTCCTAGGCAGTGCCAAAGATGCCTCTGTCCCTGGTCTCACCCCACACTGCTCCTCCCTGGCTGTGTAAAGGTTGCCCCTAGGCAGACCTCTGGGGCAGTCACTGTGCTTGGTTCAAGCTTTCTTGCCATGCCAGACCCCATGTAAGTCTGTCACAACATGTGCACCACAAATTTGAGTGTTAATTATTGCACAAATGTATTATTAGTACTAGAGCTGTTTTGGTGTTTTCCAAAGGCTGAGAGCCATTGCAAGTTCAGCATCATCTGTGGATGTGGCACTTGGGGACATGGGTTAGTGCTGGACTTGGCTGTACCGAAGGAATGGTTGGACTCAATGATCTTAGTGGATTTTTGTAACCTAAATGATTCTATGACTCAGCAAAGCTAGGAATGGGGGTGTCTGAAATCTGCTGGAGGCATGGGCAGGCAGAGATGGAGCCTGCCCAGGTCATGCTGCCAGCTTGGCCCCAACTGACAGGCTCTGTCTGGTTGCTGTTGTGTAGGTGGTTCCTGAGCAGCTCTAAGAGGAGGGATTCAGTAGCAGTTCTGGCCACTGACCCACCAATTAGGCCAAGCCCTGTACACCACTTCCCTGTCCCCAGATGCTTTCCATTGGGGTGCTGCAGTGCTGGCCCTGCAACCACAGCACTGACCTCACTGCTGCAGCATGGCCGAGGCAGAGACACACCTCAGCGGGGACTGGAGCAAGTCTGGCCCCACATATTCTCCATGTATGCAGTGTCCCATTCTTCCCATGTCACCTCTGCACTGGGCAGGATGGGGGATTCAGTGTCTGGATCTTTGCCCCTTCCTTTATCAGAGCCCACACAGAAGCAGAGACTATTGCAG
>NW_008689721.1:21823-32525 GCF_000695815.1 Acanthisitta chloris | reverse complement strand
CAGTGGACCTAGAGCCCTTGGGGGCTCAAGCCAGCCAAGGTGGTGAGCAATGGATTATACTCATCCAGGGAACTTCGCTGCTTTAAACCAGAACTCTCTGGGCAAATCTTGTGATGGCCTGAAGCCTTCTGGTCCTTCTCCAATGGAGCAGATGCTCCATGTTTAGGAGCATCACTTTCACAGGGTGCCTTTGACCCCAGTCCGTGGGGTCACACATTCTTGTGTTCTCCAAAGGCTGTTTGGAGCCCTCAGGGTTGGGGAGGCTGACCGAAGTGGGGCAGTTCCCATGGTGGTGCTTCGTGCCAAGGTGTGCGGGGAGGGTGGGTGGGCTGGGAACTGGCTCTGCAGGCTGACACCCACCACCACCTCTCCCTGCTGAGGGTTTCGGATTTGCCTCTGCAGGGACCCTCCTGAACATCAGTGTGAGTGACCACGGCCGGTCAGACTCTCTCCTTCTGTCCTGGGATGAGCCAGAGGGAGGTGCCAAAGGATATTCGCTCTCCCTCTCCTCCCTGGGGTCAGGCACACCACTGCAGAACAGGACTGCTGGACCCAATACCACCAGCTTTTGGTTCCATGGGCTGACCCCTGGCACACGCTACGAGATCAAGGTGACAGCCACGCTGGCCTGCGCGGAGACCACCAGCCAGACTGTCACAGCACAGACAAGTAAGTGCTCCCAGGGACTGCAAAGGTCTCAGTGCATCTACCAGCAATCGTTGGGCTGCTTTGGAGGGTGTTGAGTCGAGGGCTGTGTGGAGTCCCATGTATTTGTGGGGAGGTCAGGCTTTTCCTCACTTCACAAGAACTAGGGTCCTTCCTTGGTCCCCAGAGCCCCAGAAGTCATTCTCATCCATTTGGAGGAAGGGTTCTGTCCCTGCACCTTGCATGGGCAGGGTTCATGTTGTTTTATCTTCTAGAATAATGTAGCTAATGATGGTCCAGCACGTGATATGGCCTGCAGAGGGCTGAGGGATGGAAAGTGCAGACCTGCAGAGGGCCTGGAGGTCTAGAAAGAGCTATGAGGAGGAAGCATCTGTTCCACAGTTTTGGCTCATCTCTGTCAGTCACTGCTCACCCCCCAAGTCTTGCTCTGCACCCTCCCTGGCTGATGCCAAGGACTGGGGAACGGGACAGGGATGGTGGCTCAGATGAGGATGGCAGCACTTGCCTGCACCTCTCCAGAAGATCCGTGTGTGCACCTTCCAGTGCAAGGTGGAAAACCTAGAACAGGAGAGTAGGGCTGGAGAGAGGGTACTGGCCAGAGGAAGGGCTGGTGTCAGGCAGCAGTGGTGGGAGCAAGAGCTAGTTCTCATGAGAAGGCATGTGGCAGGGCCCACAGGCCCATCAGGAACAGAGGACCTGTCGGCAGGTGAGCTCCCAGGTAAGCAATGATGGTTTCACCTTTGTGTGCTGGACCTGACCAAGCCTCCCTGTTCAGTTCAGAGTAACTGCTGAGGTTGATCCAAAGTGAGTGGTGCAGCCCACACAACCCATGGGAGGCTGGTGAGCGGTCAGGGAGGTGATGGGACTGTGCTTGGGGGACCCTAGCTGGAGCACCTCTGCTGTGGAGACAGGCTGAGAGATCTGGGGATCTTCAGTCTGGAGAAGAGAAGGCTCCAGGCTGGTCTTAGAGCTCCTTCTGGTACCTAAAGGGGGCTTGTAGGAAAGAGAGGGATTTGATGGAGTTGAACTAGATGATTCTTAAGGGTCCTTTCCAACTCTGATTATTCTGTGATTCTGTGACTTTTTAGATGGGCAGATAGTTGCAGGACAAGATAGAAGAGTTTTAAACTGACAAAGCAGAGGTTTAGATTAGATATTAGGAAGAAATTCTTTACTCAGAAGGTGCTGAGGCACTGGCACAAGTTGGCCAGAGCGCTGCCTCATCCCTCGAAGTGTTCAATACCAGGTTGCACAGGACTTGGAGCAACCTAGTGTAGTGGAAGGTGTCCCTGCTCATGGCGGGGGGTGGAAAAAGATGAGCTTTAAGGTCCCTTTGAACCCAAACTGATCTATGGTTCTATGATTAGGACCTATGGAGCTGGCTGGCAGGACCTCACCAGGTGAAGGCACTGTCCCTTCAGCCTGTGAGCAACCTGCCAGGTCAGGGATTCCCAGGCAACCAGCCCAGACCATGTGTGCTGTGTCCACACAGGTCCATCACCCGTCCGCAACCTGACGCTGAGCGGCGGCGGGGGCGAAGCCACTGCGCGCGGCCTGGGCGCACAGCCACGGCCAGCGCGATGGTTACCGCCTGGCCCTGTACCACAGTGACTCTCAGGTGCTGGTGAGGAACGTGTCCATCCTGCCCAGTGCCTCCACCTTCCTGTTCGACGGGCTGTTGGCTGGCAGCGAGTATGCCTTGAAGGTCAGCACCCTGGCTGGGTCCAGCCAGGCCAGCACCAGTATCCACCAGTGGACAGGTAGGGAGTGATGGGTGTGCCTGCCCAAGGAGCAAGGGATGGGTGAAAGGGTTTGGCATGAGGGATGCAGCACATGTGCTGGCTGGGCTGGCAGAGGTGGGGAGGGGATCTCCAGGCTCAGGATGGAAAGTTTGTGGAGGATGGGGAACAGCTGGAAGTGTTTCATGTCCCCACTGCAAGCCCACTGTCCAGGCCAAGGTGAAAGCCCAGTGCCTCGGGCCTGCCTTGCATCACCTGCAGCTCGGGTTTGTGTGTTCCCAAGGGAGAGAGGCAGTCTGGGGATCCTGGATCTCTTGGCTGGTGAGAGCTGCGGGAGTGCCACGTTACCCAGGCTGCCACCCGCTCTGCCCTGCATCCTGAAAGAGCATAACAGTGTGGAAGGACCTCAAGAGTCCTTCAGCTCACCTGGAAGAGGGCATAGCAGGAACATCCTTCAGCAGACCCCTGCTAGACCTTCAGTCTCTGTGCCATAGGGAGCAGCTGTGGGCATAGAGGGCCCTGGGAGAGAGGAGGATCCAGGGAGCCCTAGCTCCAGTGCTGAACCTCATTGCCTCCTGTTCTTCCCCTCAGCTCCCTCCATCCCCTCCCAGCTGAGGCTCAGCCCAGTCTCCAGCACCAGCCTCCTTGCCTCCTGGACAGGGGCTGCAGGGGCTGCCTGGCTGCACCTGGAGCTCCGCAACCTCCTCACCCAGACTGTCACCACGACCCTGTCAGCCAGGAGGGGCCTCACCAGCTACACCTTCCAGCATCTCCAGCCTGGCACCCAGTACTGGCTGGGGCTGAATGCCACAGCAGGGTCCTACACCATAGCAGGGCCCAATGCCACTGCCTGGACATGTGAGTATGATGGCCAGGGATGTGGGAGGACCTTGGTGGCCGTGTCTTTGTCCCTGCCTCTAGTCCAGCCTATGAATCCAAAGGTCTTCTGCCAGATCCTTGGGTGCACAGGGTGATTCTGCTTGGACCTGGCCAAAAGCTGCTCCAGAGCCTGGCTCTGGGGCACTACAGTAGTGAGGCCAGTGAATCCCTTCAGCAGGTGGATTCCCAGTGCTGGCCTGCTTCTCGCTGGGATGCAGTCAGACCAGCCTGTGGTGTCTTCCCAAGGGGAGTATGGAAGGGCAGCAGATCCCACTGGTGCTCTGTGCAGCTGGGATCAGGCAGGGAGAATAGTTTCAAACTAAAAGAGGAGAGATTTAGATTAGTTGTTAGGAAGAAATTCTTCCCTGTGAGGGTGGTGAGGCACTGGAACAGGTTGCCCAGAGAAGCTGTGGCTGCGCCATCCCTGGGAGTGTTTCAGGCCAGGTTGGACCGGGCTTGGAGCAACCTGAGCTAGTGGAAGGTGTCCCTGCCCATGGCAGGGGGTGAAATGAGATGAGCTTTAAGGTCCTTTTCAACCCAAACCATTCCATGATTCTAAAAAGTGGATTTTTTATGCTCTTTGTTTGCTGTCAAGGGCATGTTTTGGTAGCACATGATAACCTCATCCTGGTGGGTGTCCCTAACATACTAGATGCTGTGCTAAGACAGCCAAGGAAGCCAGGAGCCTTTGGCAGGTCAAAACTGAGGGCATCCCTCCCAGACCCTGCTATTGCACCATTCCCCCAGCCTCCTCCCCACTCTGGCCTCAGGCTGACAAGGGCCCTGAGAGAAGGGATCTTCCACCACCACACTGATACCATGTCCATAGCACTGTAAACAGTTCCATTCCTGGACTTGCTCTCCTAGATGTTCCCAGGAAAACCAGGGGGGAAATGGAGAGAGGAAACCCAGCCTTCTGGACAGAGGACACTCATGCCAACGCTAAGGAAGCGTTCGCCCTCAAATGATGGAGGTGCTAAGCCGCAGACTCAGAGCTGCTGTGGCCAGTGACTCATCTGGCCCTGGCCAGACAGTGGTCAGGTGTACACTGGGAGGATCTGGGTGCCACCAGGTGTCGAGTCTCCAGCTCTTTCCTGCTCCACTTGCCAGTCCAGGAAGCTGGAGCCTGCTCCCTGCTGACTGTAGCTGGGATTTTGGAAGGTGTCCACACCCCCAGCTGGTCTGTTTCTGCTGTGAAGTGAGTCTGATCCCTGCTGCTGCTGTCTGTGGCTCTGAGCTGTTCCATGGAACAAAATTCCCCAGTGCCAGAGGCACACACCAGAGGTGTCCAGCTAGGAGCTCGGTCCAGGCCAGTTCGTAGGAATATCATCAAGCTCATGGCAGGACATTAGTGGAATGTAGGGGGTCTTTGAGGAATTTCCCAGCAGGGCTGCCAGCTTTATCTGGACTCTACTAGTCCAGGAATGCTTGTGCTGGGGAGTGGAGATGGCACATTCCGAAAGGATGTCTAAGGCTGAGTGTAACCCTGCAGAGTGGCTCAGGGGAGTATGGGCTACAGAGCACCCCATGATCCTGAAACACACAACCCCGTTCTCTTCCAGACCCCCTGAGCCCTGGCAATGTGACCCTGAGCAGTGCAGAGGAGCAGAGCTCCTTGCAGGCTCGCTGGAGCATCCCAGGGGGATGGAGGGACTTCCACCTGGTGACACTGCAGGAGGGAGAGGATGGTGCTCCGACAAGGAACATCTCTGTCAGCGGTGACAGCAGTCACATCACCTTCCACGGGCTGAGCCCTGGGAAGCAGTACTCTGTCCAGGTGATGGTGGTGGCAGGGCCATACCGGGCAGCAGCCCACAGCACAGCAGCCTGGACAGGTGAGCAGACAGCCCCCAGTGTCCCTTGAGGTCGTTCCATTCCTGCAACCTGACAGAAGGGCTGGTGCCTGGAGGGAGGCTGGTCTTGGGGAGGGGGATTGCGGCAGGGATGGGGCTGTGCACCGTGTGGCACCTGGTCTCAAGAGCAAGTTGTGAGTCAGGAACTGTGTCCCCACAGTTCCTGGTGAGGGTCCTGGACAGGATGTATCAGTGAGTGTCAGGCACGAGTTGAGACCATGGTTTAGGGGTAACAGTGGTAGTGCTAGGCTGATGGTTGGACTTGATGATCTAAAAGGTCTCTTCCAACCTCGATTCTATGATTCTGTGAGACCAAACCCTACTCAGTACCCTCTGGCAGGTTCCAGCTTCCCATCCCTCCCCTCACCCCAGCTGGGTGGTTGGGGGCACCAGCAGCCAACAGTCCCCTGAAGCACCAACCCCCTCCTCAGAGCAGCATCTCCTCATACCCAGTCCCTCCTGGGTGACTCGTGAAGCCACAGTTGGTGCTGTCCCACAGCTGCCACCCTGGGAAGGGAGGACTGGAGCCAGAGAAAGTGTGGAGAGGTCCCACCCTGCCCGTGGTGCTGGAGGCTCCAAAGGCTGCCCGTGTATCGGATGGAGACAGCTGCAGTGTCACAGAATCACAGAATCATTCAGGTTGGAAGGGACCTCTGGAGATCATCTATTCGAACCCTCTTGCCACAACAAGGGCACCTAGAGCAATCTGAAAAGAAAACAAAAGTGTCCTGAAAGCAATCTGTCTGCATGAGGCACTGCCCCACACCATGACGTTCTTGTCCCTTGCAGAGCCACTGGCACCATCTGGTGTGAGCCTGTCCAGCCAGGGCAGCCCACACAGCCTACTGGCCAGCTGGGAGGAGGCGACAGGTGAGGGCTACCTGCTGGCCCTCAGCCCCATGGAGCACCCCATGAAGAACAGCTCACTGCTCAAGGGTGTCACCAGCTTCACCTATGAGGGCCTCCACCCTGGGACCCTCTACACCCTCGAGGTCAGCACTGTGGCTGGTCCCTACACATCCTCACCCCGGTGCATTTCCAACTGGACATGTGAGTGCCGCAGCCCCAGGTTCCCACTGAATCTTGCCCTTCCCTGTGATGTTGTGCCTCAGGGCATGTGACAGCATGGATCTTTTGCAGCTTCTTGCAATAAAAGGGCAAAAGGCTCGGGAAGAAGCAGAGGTACTGCTGGATGTGTCTGACTCTGCTCTGTCCCCCAGTCTCCTGGTGCAAGGGTCAGCAGAGCCCAGTGTCCTCCTCCTGCCTTCTTGGGCACTCTCCTGGCACTGCTCAAGCTGCCTTGAGCCACCTCTCCACCACCCACCACCTCCTCCAGCACCAGAGCAGTCCTCTCTCCATGCTAGTTCGAACTCTGTGCTGGTCTAGTCCCTACTGAACTGGTGTGTGGGTGTCAGCAGGGAACACATTAGGGTGTGGGTGACAGCGGGGAGTGGTCAAAGCACCTGGATGTGAGTTTTCCCAGGGAAGGGGCTCCTGCTCCAGCACATTTGGGGTTGCACTTCTGCCATGTGACTCTAGACCTTTCCTTTCTTAGACCCTTTGCCCCTGGAGCAGTTGACTCTCAGCAATGGTGGCCACAGCACCTCTCTGCAAGCCTCCTGGAGAGCAGCGTCCTCTGGAAGCACTGGCTACACAGGGACCCTCTGGGAAACCAAGTCCCAGAAGCAGATCAGGAATGTGACTGTGGGGAACAACTGGATGAATGTCACCTTGGAGGACCTTGTCCCTGGGCGACAGTATACACTGGAGATGTCTGCTATGGCTGGACCTTACAGATCTCGTGGGCAATCTGCCACAGACTGGACATGTGAGTGTGATAGTCCTACCTCATCCTACTGCAAATCTCAACCACAGCCTGCCCATGAGAGCAGAGCACTCCCTCCCTCCCTCCCCTAGCACCCGTGGAAGCAGAGGGTGGCCTGTATGTGGGGAGGTGGGGAACCAGGGACAGGGATGCACAGACAGTGAGAGAACAACCAGAGCCACATTCAGCCAGGTTGGAAGTATCAGGGTCTGCAGTGCAGAAGGAACCCGTCACTGAACAGAAAATGTTTCAAAATGTCACCCAGTGGGAGGGTGGAGACCCACTCCCCTGTTTGCTGTGGATCAGGAGCTCTGCCTGCTCTGGGATTTTATATACCAAGCCTGATTCCTGACCTGACACCACCAGGGAGAGGTGGCAGAGGGTGCCTGGGACAAGTGTGTGCAGCCCCTACTCCACACCACAACTGCCTCTCACTGCCTGGGTGTCTCTTCTCTCTCAGACCCCCTGGCTCCAGCCAGCGTGACACTGACCAACACTCGGCGCCCGCTGGGGCTCTCTGCCTTCTGGGACAAGGCTGCTGGTGATGTGGACCAGTTCCACCTCCAGCTCTATAGCAAGAGCCATGCAGCGCAGAGGAACATCTCAGTGGGGCCAACCACCCACAACTTCACATTCCTGGGGCTGTCCCCTGGCACTCAGTACTTCCTGAAGGTGACTGTTCTCGCTGGCCCATACAGATCCTCGTCACACTTTGCCACCGAATGGACATGTGAGTGAGAATCATCCCCAGCCACCTGCAGGGATGGGGCATCCTGGCACTGTCTGCAAGACAGGCAGTGACAAGGTAGTGTCCAGGTGGAGGAAGGACTCCAGTGACACCTGCATGCCTCCTGTCCTGGGAATCGAAGCAGTGTCATGCATTAGCTGCTGTGTGCTGGCTGCTGGGCCCCAAAAGTCCCTTTTCCCCAGCTCAGGCTTTCCCCAAACAAGCTGAACCTTCTGCCCAGACCGCTGGTGATCTCAAGGACAGCCAGGGACTGGTGGGAGAGGGATACAAGAGAGGAAGCACAGAGACCCATATGGACTTGCTGCTCCCTGTGCATGGAGCAGAGCTGCCCACTGGGAGCTGAGTGCTCTCTCTTTCTTGCTAGCAGCACCTTGGGTACATGTATGGTCAGCTTGCATGTCCCTCAGGAGAACAGGAGAACTGGCAGTCAGCTGCCACCACTTCTTCCTTAGCCCTGTTCAGAGGTGCAGGCTGTACCCTGGCTTCTCCAGGTGGCTCCTCCACCACCTCACAGATCTCCACACTGTGCTTCCCCTCCAGATCCACTGTCTCTGGCCAATGTGAGTGTCCAACCTGGCCGCACACCCCAGGAGCTGCATGTGAGCTGGGTGGAGTCCGGCGGTGGCAGAGACCACTTGGTGCAGCTCTCAGTGGCTGAGTCCCTGTCCATCATCAGGAATGTGTCTGTGCCCCGTGGAGTCACCCAGCTCGACCTGGAGGGGCTGGTGCCAGGGTCTCGGTACCGTGTGGAGATCATTTCTCAGGCTGGACCTCATCGCATCTCCTCTCAGACTGCCATCGGCTACACTGGTATCAAACACAGCTCCTCTGCTCCCTCCCCTAGCACCCAGCCTGGCTCTGACCTGGCTAGGGACTGGGCATCATGAGTTGGGTGCCAGGGCTGTTCTGCAGGAGAGCTCTGACACTGTCCCTGCAGCCCACTGGTGCCTACCTCCTGCTCAAGGTGCTGGCTCTCTTGTGGGATCCTCGCTCATCCTGAGCCTAGCAGCTTGGTGGGGCATGCTATGAGCCTTTGGAACAAGGGAAGCTCAGGCTGTGGTGGTAATGGACTGTGGTCACCTGGGACACAGGGAGCAGGCTTGATCTGGGAGCAGCTGCTGCTCTCAGCAGCCTTTAGACAGCGTGCTGGATGCCCACAGTCCCACAGATCTCAGCTTCATTCCCAAACTAGAGTCAGTCCTGAGCATTCCAGGGTTGTGCCCTGTGACACTGTTTCTCTCCCACAGTGCCACTGCCTCCTCGTTCCCTGTCTGCCAGCCCTGTCAGCACTGCTTGGGCTCTGGCTGTGCACTGGGAGACCGCTCCTGGGCAGAGGGATGGATACCTGCTCAACATCCTTGAAGAGGGCTCTTCTGCACCAGTAAGGAACTTGGAAACAGGGAAGGACAGCACCAATATCACTGTGACACAGCTGGAACCAGGAACATGCTACCTTCTTGGGATCTGGGCAGTGGCTGGACCCTACCGCTCCCTCCCCAAGAATGTCACCGGCTGCACAGGTCTGCATCCATGGCACCCATGGGTGATGTGTGTGTGAGCACTGTGAAGACCTTGGAGTGGGATGAGATCAATGTTGGCACCCAGGGAGGGGAGAGGAGAGGAGACAAGAGGAGGAGAGGGAAGGGGGAAGGGGAAGGGAGGGGACCCTGAGGTGCTGCTTGCCTGTGGTCACCTCCTGCCTTTCACAGCCTCCTTGAACCAAGCATGCTCAGAGCTGGATCTTTTTCTTTCCAACTGATGTGCCTGTTTTTCCTTACAGTTCCTGCTGCACCAATGAACCTGAGCCTTGCCAACCCAGGCAGCTCCTCAGAGCTTTTCACATCCTGGAACAAGCCACCCGGCAGGAGGGACCACTACCGCATTACTCTGTATAGCTTCAGCACCCAGAGCAAGGTTCAGGTCCAGACCTTGAGTCCAGATGCCCAGAACACCACCTGGAGTCACCTGGTGGCAGGCAGCAGGTTTGCTGTGCAGGTCACTGCTGTGAAAGGCTCGTTAGAAGCCTCATCTGCAAACGTCACCCAATGGACATGTGAGTCTAATGGGTTGGGTTGGACACAGTGCTCCCCTGTGCCCTAGAGCCTTCATCTGAGCTTTCCAGAGCACCCACCACCACCTTGCCCATCCCAAGTCATCTCCACTGTGCCCACAGCTTTTGCATAGTGGTCCCACTTTTCTGCTCACTGTCCTCACTCCATCCCTGACACAGAGCCAATCCCCCAACCTGACTCAGAGGCTCTGGGTATCTCCCCTGCCATATCCTGTGGCTGCAGACTGTGGGGATGCTGTACTCAGAGCCATGTGCCCTGTCTGCACATGTGTGCCCAGGCTTCTCTCCTGAGGATGTCTGGTCTGGCCTGCCCACTGCCCAGTGGGAGCCAAAAGCTGGAGCCCAGCACTACCCGAGCAGGAGGGTCCTTGGGCAGTCTCAGCATGGAGCACGAGCAGCAGCACATGAGGGCTGACTGTCTCCCTGTTGTTTTCCAGATCCCTTGGCACCTGTCAACCTCACCCTGGTCAGCCCCTTGGCCTCAGCACTGAGAGCCTCCTGGGCAGCAGTAGGGCAAAGGTCCGAAGGCTTCGTGGTGGACGTCTATGAGACAGCCTCTGGCACTCGTGTTGGGCACGTGGGGCTGGACAATGCTGCCAGGAGTCACATCTTCAGGAGCCTGAGCCCTGGCACCCACTACAGTGTGGCCGTGAGGGCCATAGCTGGACCCTTCCACAACAGCACCGCCAACCTCACCCACTGCACACGTGAGTGTGATGCTCTCCTTGCAGCCTGGGGCTCTCCACCAGACCTCGCCTTCCCAGTCAGCCACATTGGCACAGCCCTCCTGCCTTCCTCTCCCACCCATGCAAGCACCCAGGGCGTATTCCCTGCTGGATGCAGCATGAGGAGGCTGTGCACAATCCTGTGCCACCCCCGTCCCTGATAGCCATCCACAGCCTCAGGCAGTGACCAGGGCAG
>NW_008689721.1:930-21795 GCF_000695815.1 Acanthisitta chloris | reverse complement strand
CTGGGGCACAGCCAACCCACAGGACCTCGCAGGGCTGACCCAGCTCCTGCAGCACAGACTTGGCACAGACATGGAGCATCTCCTTTCCCTCAGCCCAGGTGTGGCTCCTGGCAGTGACATGTGTTTCCTCCCCAGGCCCACTGCCCCCGGCCACTGTGCGCTTGCTGAGCACTGGGCACCCCGACAGGCTGAGCGCGTCCTGGGGGGCCACGTCCGGAGGCAGAGACGGATACACGCTGACCCTGTACCATGCCTGGCTGGGCACCGTGGCAGCTACAGCCTCACTTGGAAGAGACACCCACAATTTCACCTTCACGGGACTGGCCCCAGGACACGAGTACTCCCTGGAAGCCAGTGCCATCACCGGACCGTACCAGGCAGCAGCACCCAACACGAGTGGCTGGACACGTGAGTGCCTGGAGCAATGTCCCCTTCGGAGGGGTGGGAGATGTCGCACCACTGGATGGTCCTGAGGAGGGCTGGGAGGTTCACAGCAGACCTGGTGCCTTTAGAGATGTGCACACAGTCATGCACAGGTGTGACGTGCAGCAGTTATTCAGGGAACACTGTTACCCTCATGACACATGGGTGTTCAGCTGTAGGCTTGCACAAAGACATGTTGATGACACACAGGACTGCCCAGCTGTGCCTGTGTGGGGACATCCCCTCTCCCTGCTGACCCTTCTCCCTGTGTACAGGAGCTCAGGAGTGTACAGGAGACCTGTACTCTACCTGTGTACAGGAGAATCTCCTCCAATAGGTACAAACAATATTACCATAAATGTTCATCAAATGAATCAGTTTAGTACAAGATGCTACTCCACAGTCCTCCCAGGAGAATGAGTCTTTGCTCTAGAGATGGACTAATCCAGCACTTCTCCCCAGACAGAAAGATTTTAGGGCTGGTCATTGTACAGAGGCTGTGCCAAGGCTGCCTGAGCCCCTGCAAACCAGCTGAGTGTAGGAGCACACGTGTGCACACAGCAGTGGCAAAGGCATTCCCGCTGGGCTGTGGGGATGATGGTCACCTGGGTAAGGAAGGGTTGGCACATGAGGGACCAGTAAAGGTGAGCATCATTAAAGGCTAGATTGGATGGAGACAACAACAAGGAAAGTGAGGATGAGGAGGCATGTACCAGATGGCATCTACGAGTCCCTGCCTCAGGAAGCACCTGTCCTGCTGCAGTGTCCCATCAAGTGTCTGTTTCCATCTGCATGGTGTCCAGTCCCTAACATCATGTCTGGTGGTTCCCAGGTCCGCTGCCCCCAGCCACTGTGCGTTTGCTGAGCACGGGGCACCCCGACAGGCTGAGTGCATCCTGGGGGGCTGCAGCTGGGGGCAGAGACGGATACACATTGACCCTGTACCACGCCCAGCTGGGCACCGTGGCAGCTACAGCCTCACTTGGGAGAGACACCCACAACTTCACCTTCATGGGACTGGCCCCAGGAAGCAAATACATGCTGGAGGTGGCATCCGTGGCTGGCTCCTTCCAGACACCTGCAAGGAATGTCAGTAACTGGACGTGTGAGTACCCTTTTTGAGGGGCATGTGCCTTGCTGGGCGGTCAAAAAGCTCATGGCAAAGGACATGGCCCTGCTGACCTTCATGGCAAGCCTTGCCTGGGGCACGTCAGTGCCATAGCACTGAGCAGGGCTTTGCCCACCCTCGTCACCAGCTCCAGCAGCCTGGGTGAGGGCAGCTGAAGTTCCGGAGCTGTGCTTCAGGAGAGAGTCATGGAGGAGGGAGCAGCAGATGGGGCATTCACCGTCCCCTCTAGCTGGCGGTGTGTTCCTGCCTCACCCCTCCCCAGGTGCCTCACTCCAGCTGGGACAGAGCTGTCCCTGCTCAGACAGGCACAAAGAAACTTGTGTAAGCTTTGAGCTGCCTCCAGGCTGGTGGGTGCAGCCACCCAGCTGAGCCTAAATGCCCTGTCCGGTGTGGTGCATCCCTTCTGATGGTGCTGCCAAGAGACCCAGGCAATGTCCTCAGACCTTTCTCTAATGTGTCTCCCATCCTGTCTCCCCAGACCCCTTGGCACCCCGTAATGTGTACATGACGAACCAGGGGTATCCCAACAGGCTGAGTGTGTCCTGGCGAGCTGAACCCCAAGGACAAGATGGTTACAGGCTCCTCCTGTATCATTCGGGATCAGGTATCGTGGCAGCCAATGTTTCTGTTGGGAAAGGCACCAGCAAATTCACTTTTTCTGGCCTGGCTCCAGGACACAAATACCTGCTGGAAGTGGGGTCTGTGGCAGGGCCCTACTCAGCCTCCGCGCAGAACATCAGTGACTGGACAAGTAAGTGACAGAGCCCCAGGGGTTGTGCATCATGCATGAGGCTCAGCCTTCCCCAGCTGAGTGGGCTCAGCACCTGTGGTGGGTAGGGACAGGGACACAGCCAGGACTGCTGCTTGGGAGCTGTAGGTAGGATCAGAGAATGGTTTGGGTTGGAAGGGACATTCAAATGTCATCTAGTCCAACCCCCCTGCCATGGGCAGGAACACTTCCCATTAGACCAGGTTGCTCAGAGCCCTGCCTGACCTGACTGTGAATATTTTCAGGTATAGGGTGGGATGGGATGTACCACTGTAGCAGTGGGTCCATGGGCTGGGCAAGCCCCTTTTGGAGGGGAGAGTGAGGCAGTACTGCTGCCCATAGGTCAGCCTGGCAGCCACAGTTGCTGTTTTGGGAGGCAGAGTCCACCCTGTGGCCCCACTGGCCATGCAGACTGGCTCATCCAGGCATGGGTGACTAAACAAAGAGTATGGGATTCCATGGCAGTAGTGCTGCTCTGGTAGAGGACACCCAGAGCCTGGTAGACCATGAGGCCTCACAGGCAGGGGGGGACACCCCACCATCCCTGGTGCCTTTCTCCCAGGCACTCAGAAATTCCTGGCCTGGGGGATAAGGGGAGGATGGACTTTTTGAGGAATGTAGAAATTGCAGATAAGCACAATAAGCCTTTTCATGTGCTTGTTCCCACAGTCCCTGCACTTTGCTTGGGGAATCCGGCAGTCCCTACTCCCACGCTCAGCCAGTCCCTGGCAGGGTGCTGAGAGTCATGAGCAGAGCCCTTTGGGCAAGTCTCTAATGAAATTTGCTAATTAGCAGAAGGAAGAACCCATCTCCTCATACTCCTCACTTTGCATGTCCTCCAGCTGCCATTTAAAGGTCATTTCTGGCAGCCAGCAGCTGCGGGAATGTTATCACTGAGCATGTGGAGTCTCCTTGTGAGCCACCCATCTCCTGCTTGTGTCTCTGTAGGATGGAAGAGAGCACACCCAAGCCAGTAACTCTCCCTGCTGTGGTTTTCATTGTAGCTCCCTCAGTGCCCCAGAATCTCTCGGTGGTGGCTGAAGGGAACAACACCATGCTCATCTCCTGGGACAGTATCTCTGGACAGCAGGATGACTGCCAGCTGTGGCTGCGGGATCCCCGGAACAGCTCACAGCCCTGGCGGCATGCCCTGGGCAGAGGGCAAGTCCAGCACCTCCTCCACGGGCTGGTCCCAGGCAGGAACTACTCTGTCTCCTTGAGCTGCGTGGCTGGGCCCTACTGGAGCAGCACCAAGCCCTTGGCAGTGCCGATGGGTGGGTACACAGTGCCATGGGGAGGAGCCAGGGCATGCTGGAAGGGGAAGAAACACCTGGGTGGTCTCAAGACTGGATCAGCCCTTGAGGGTCAACAGAGGCATGGGAAGTGTTTGTGGTGGGAGATAGGAAAGCCAGCAAAGTGACCCTAAGATAGCCCCATCACAGAGACTTGTCACCTCCTGGCTACCTGTGAAGCAGAGCAGACTCTGCAGTGATCTCCACTGATTGGCTTCTCCTGTAAGACATCAGCTCAGGCCCTGATCCATTTGTGTTGTCCTGCGGCCTGTGGCACAGCTCCTCTCACTGAACTCGGGACAGGCAGGCAGTGTGGCACTGGGCTGACACGGGCTGAGGTTGAGATTTCTCTTGGGATTTCTCTGATCCAGTGAGCCCAGAGTCTGCCCTAACTTCTTCACAGAGCCAAACCCAGTGAAGGATGTGCAATGCCTACCAGAGTCAAGGAGTCTTTACTTGAACTGGACGAGCTCTCCTGGAGATGTGCAAGCCTATGAAGTGGTGACAGAGAGACTCTCTGATGGACCTCCCACCTCCAAGTATGTCATGAGCATCTCTGTGAGCGAGGCCAGTCTAGAGGGGTTGGAGCCAAACTCTTCCTACCAAATTGTTGTGAGCACCGTGGGCATGAACACGCTGAAGAGCCAAGCTGTGACTCTGCTCTGCAGCACAGCAGTGGAGGGTGAGTCTCCTCTCCCACAGCCTTGCCACAGACCCCAGGAGAAGACATCCAGTGTTGCTAATTAGACCTGGGGACTCTCTCAGGTGCCTCTGAGCCCCATGAGGTTCTGCACTGACCTGCAGTGGATTGGGGCTCCAAGCAGTGCTGCTGGGGCCAGTCACAGGCTGAGCAGTGTGTAGTGGGGCTGTGGGAGTAGGGACAGGCTAACAGGCTGTGCTTGCTGGTTTGCCTTCCAGCCCTGCCCCCACCCCTGAGGGCAGACACCTTCCAGGTGGAGGCCAGTTCCACAGTTATCATTCCATCTGACCTGTTCAGCGAGGAGAACGGCCATATCGAGTATTACGGTGTCATTGCTACCACTAATGACTCACGTAAGCATCCCTGCACATCCCAGTCTGTGGTGGCTCCCTGGAGGGCAGCACGTGCCTTGGGCATCATTTTGGACTACCACTGTCACCTTGTACCTTCCCCTCCAGTGCTGAGGCCCACCCAGGAGATCATGTCCAGCACATGGTATGACCACTATTATGGGACAGAGGACTCCTACCTGGCAGTGCTCATACCCAACCCCTTCCACCCAAGCCCCAGGAGCTCCCCCGAAACCTGGCGAGTGCCAGTGGGAACAGAGGAGTGTGGCCAGTCCAGGGCAACGTGCAATGGGAAGCTGAAAGACAATGAACAGTACAGGTGAGAGATGTCAACGTCCCTCATGAGGGGATGGGACTGGAGGGTAAAAAGGACTGCATGTGTCCCTGCAAGGTGCCACCACGCCCATACCCCCCAGATCCCCAGCAGTGGGCCCCATGGGTTGCTCCACCAAGCAGTGTTTGAGGTATGCAGGGGCTGGCATGAGGGAAATATTAGGCAGTGTAGTGGGCAGGGAAAGGGAGACCTGAGACTGTCAAGAGCTGTGTATGTTGCCTTGGGCACTGGGCAGATGTCCACCCCCAGGGTGCTGTTACTTGTAGGACTTTAGTGTGTGACTCAGAGCCATGTGCAGACAGTGCAAAAATGAAAGTGATTTGGAAACATTAGTTCAAGTGGTGCCTAGTCACTGTGGGTCTCAGAGGTTGGGGGTAGCAGATGCTCAGATTAAGGTCCAAGTTCCCTGTGAAACGCCCACATGGATCCCAATAGGCATAAGTTCAGAGTCTTACTTGACAGTAGAATCCAGGAACATAGAGTTACATATTTTATTATAGGGTATCTTTAAAACAGTTGATGGTAAAACAGGTTTTCTACTACTAATAAAGAATAGTACCTTTAGTCAGTCCTGTTAATTTTGCAGCTGAGTTTCATCAAATGGGGACCATATCCACAGGCATTACTTTGATCCTCCAGAATCTGAAAAGCTGTTCCATTTCAATTTAAAGAAACTTGTAGCAAGGGTGGCTGACAGGGGATAAAGTCACTGAGAGTACTGGGAAAAGAGATGCCTTACCCTCAGGCATGGCAAAGCAGGATATGGGGGGATAGAGAGGGGACAGCTGGGGATGGAAAGAGAACAGCTGGGCACAAGGGCAGGGACTGTCAGCAGCCTTGTGGGGACTTTAACAACAGCACAAGCACACCAGGACATCCTCAACACCCAGGCATTGTCCAGCCAGGCTGAGGCTCTATACCTGCCTTTCCTGCTTCCCAGTTTTCACTCCAACATGGACCTCCCCCAGGGGAGAAGCTCATTCAGGGCCATAAGGTTGTCATTAGTCTGCCTACCATGATTCAATAATATGTATTTAACTGTCCAGTTACTCAGGACTAGAAGATCCTTTTGCACCTCTTCACAGTTTCTTTTCAGTTTGGCACTCTAAACAACCTAAATGTCCTCAGTACAATCAGCACTCAACCTAAATATCCTCAGTCTCTGACCTAAATATCTGCAGTAGGCTCTGCTGCTCTCCTAGTTATGATTTGTAGTGTGGTGAAAAGTTGACAGCCCATCCCGACTTGGAAATTCCACCTTCATTTCCTCTCTTTCACAGAGAGGAAACTGTTGTTTGTCCACAAGCCCTCATCTCTCATGCCATGCAGGCTCACTTTCCAAGGGGGTCTGTGCCCTGGCAGCTGGTTGCAGGGTGCTGCCAGAGGGGATCCACACATGTCTCCACAAACTCTTGGCTGCTAAAATCCAAAGCTACCTTTGAAAACCTTGGCTTGCATTTCAGGCACAAGAAGAACTGCCCTTCCAAGTCACCAGCTCAAATGGAAGTTATCTCTACAGAGAGCTGTGGGGATTGGTGTGCATGCTGCTGGGAGGGGGATGAGGAGAGGGATCTCCACAGGGACGAGGATTCACTAGCCACTCCTGCATGATTAAGGAAGGGGCTGGGTTGGGGCTCAGCCATCACAGCTGAGGTGCCCCTGTTTCAAACAGGGCTCAGTTCTTTCCAGTCAACCAAGAGGCAGAAAAGGGAGGAAGGACCATTGCCACACATCCCCTAAATACCTACCAGAAAACCTGTATTTTCCAGTTAGCATTTCAGGACAGAGGCAGTGGTCCTGTTCCCCTGGGTCCTCCCTGCTGGGTGCTGGGTGCTGTGCTCAACTCAGGCTGCCCCTGACATAGGCCTCTGCTTTGCCCTAGATTCAGCATTGCTGCCTTCACCAAATACGACCCAGTAGCCCCTGCAGTGACATTCACCCTGTTCTCAGGTAAGATGGAGAATGGCATCTTCCCTACCAGGCAGTGTAGGTGAGAGGTGATGACCCTGACAGTGCCTAGCCAGAGGGAGCTCATAGGCTGTAGCAAATGGAATAAATGGAAAAAATGCAGCCATTTAGCAAAGAGTCACAGAATGGTTTGGGTGGGAAAGGACCATCAAGCTCATCTTGATCAAACCCCCTGCCATGGGCAGGGACACCTTCCACTAGGCCAGGTTGCTCTAAACCCTGTCCAACCTGGTCTGGAACTCGTCCAGGGATGAGGCAACCAGAGCATCTCTGGGCAACCTGTGCCAGTGCCTCATCACCTTCATTGTAAGAAACTTCTTTACTGACTCTTACTTCTGTCTGTACTCTCTCTTTTTAATTCCAGCTGCTGGATCTGGTGCAGACACAACTCCACTCTCAATGCCAATAATCACTGGAATCATTGTGGGATTTCTCTTGACACTTGCAGCTATTTTTGCTTTGGTTTACTGGAAACAGCTCAGAGCAAAGAGGTGAGCATGAGCCATCTCTTACCTGGTGAGTGCAGAATGAGATACCCAACCTTCAGTGCCAGGCCAGGAAGAGAGCAGGGGGAGGGTGTAAAAAGAGATTTAGGCAAACTGGGATGTGGGGTAGTGGAGTTGTGCCTGGCAAGACCAGAAGCCAAAGGCAGAGGGGCGAGGGGAGCTGCCCGTGTGCAGTTAAGCCACAAAACACTACAGGTGTGCAAGGCAGTGTGCCTGCCTGAAGCCCATGAAGCCAGGGCTACACATTATCTTGCAGCATTGGTTCCTGCTCTGCATGGAGAAGTAACAGCTCCTGTGCTTTGATTCTAGGACTAAGAAGAGCAGCCTGCCCCAGGAAATGGTGACCTACAGCTTGAGGTGAGTGCTGAAGTACACCTGTTGTGTGTCCCCACTGCAGCTCCCACAGTCCTTCACCTAATTTCTCATCCTTTGACTCAGGAAACATCCATCTCTCTCTCCTCTCTTTCAGTTATTTTTCAAATTAGGTTTTTCCACGTTCAGTATTTGTTTTCTATTGCCATTCCAAGTCAATGCATTGTCCATACATCCCCTGCAAGACTTCTGCAGCAGGAGAATGTCCTTATCACCCTGAAATCTCTCCCAGTATAAACAATGCTGTGTTGGACCCACTTCTCTTGGCAATGACGTGGGCTATAAACCATCCCTGTGTGTGTGCATCCAGGTGCCGCAGGTCTCAAGGCTGGGCTGTCTCAGTGGCACCTGGCTGGCCGGCCAGACCTCCCAGTAGCTAAGGCAAGTTTTCCCTGGACTTCATTTCCTGCAGAAATGTCCACCGGCCAGTTCCGCTGCAGAACTTCAAGCAGTACTATGAGATCAAGACAGCAAGTGCTAACCATGCTTTTTTCCAGGAGTTTGAGGTGAGATGAGACTTCTGCTAGATGCGACGCTTGGTTTCCCTTCTTGGTAGCTCATGCTGTTGAGTGTTCTGTATGGAGTGCTCCTTTCCAGGGTCAGTCACCCATCTCTAGCAATCCAGCCACCCTACAAGGCAGCCTTGAAGGCCAAAGATTGGATGGACCAAGTGATCAGGCAGTGCCTTTGCTCAAAACCTGTTTTGTTCAAGTTCTGCTAGAAACACGTGTTGTCTGTGGCATGAGTGAAGGGCCCTAGGCCCAGATTGAAGGTGAAGATGAGAGGGGTGAGGATGAGATCTGCCCTGACAGTGTTAGAAAAGAGCCTTCAGCTAAAGGGAAGGCTGAGGAGCACTGACAGCTCCAGGGACAGGTTGTGAGCTTCACCTCGAGCTGCCTTGCTTCCCTGGCTCCCACTGCCAGCATCTGAGGCTCTGAACTGTTCTGCTGCAGCAACGTTCAAAGTCCCATCAGCAGTTTCAAACCCTCCTCAGATCACCCTTCTCTGGCCTCCTGAGTGAGGACAGGGGCATAAACAGATGCAGTGCAAGACATTTCTGTTTGCTTGGCACAAAACCCTATGTGCTGCTTGGTAGATTTCTGAGGTTTGTTTTCCCCTGTATTTGTTCTTGGGCTTTGCTTTTAAATACGAATAGTGCTGTTGGAAAAGGCAGTAGAAAGACGCCACCATGGCTCAGAGCGCTCAGGTCTTACTGACGGAGGAATGGAGCAGTTCCCTGTGCATGGGTGACCCTCTTTAGCCTCCAGACAGAGCCACTGGCCATGAGCAGGGAGCTGAGCTGGCCAGGTGGTCCCCAGAGGGATGTTTGTGCTTATCTTTTCCCCTGTCCTACAGGAGCTGAAGGAAGTTGGGAAGGAGCAGTCGAAGGTGGAGGCTGAACTGCCAGCAAATGTCTCCAAGAACAGATATCCCCATGTGCTGCCCTGTAAGTTCTGTCTTCTCCCTCCTCCCCTAGCATCCAGGGTGAGAGCTCACAGGACAGTGCACAGGGATGGGCTCACCTTGCATTGCTGCAGGGTTCAGTGCCTGACCCCTCTTCTGGGAGCAGAAGGACTCTTGAAATGGGCCTCAGTTTCCATTTTCCTGCTGGAGACTCAAGGCTTAATGGTTGAGGCAGGGCTGAGCCACCATCCTCCCCTGCTTCTCCAGTGCGCTGCTGGGTGAGCCCAGCTCAGGATGGGTCCCCGAGGCAGGGCTGAGCCACCATCCTCCCCAGCTTCTCCAGTGCGCTGCTGGGTGAGCTCAGCTCAGGATGGGTCCCAGCTGGAGACCAAAGGGGATCTTTGAGTGCCCTTTGGCTTCTTTGATGAGCCTTATGACACCAGCTCTTTCTGACCCTCTGCTAGCCCAGCCAGCAGGCAACACTCACCTCTGCAGGGAGAAGGTGCCTGATCGAGCACAGAGCCTCCCTGCTGGAGCTGCTGGGGCTTCTCCCACCATGCTACCCAGGTGGCTATGTCCTGGTGAAGGGCTGCCTTGGGGGCTCACGTCTGTGTGGTCTCTTTCAGATGATCACTCTCGGGTCAAGCTGAGCCAGCTTGGGGAGGATCCGTACTCAGACTACATCAATGCCAACTTCATGCCTGTGAGTGCCCACTCACCTTCCCCACAGAGACATGGCCATGGGACACCATCAGAGAAACTGTGCCTGGATTGAGGCTGTGAGGGATGGTGAAGGCACAGCTGGCACAGGCCAGCAAGGAGCTGGGGGTCAGGTGGAGATGTGTAGATGTCCTTTAGCAGGGGTTGATGCAGTCTGTCAGACAAGTGCTGTGATGCAGAGGTGTGCATGTGGGGAGACTGGCGATGCTCTCTGCTTTGTTCTTGTGGACTATCTATCGTCTTCCATCACCTCCCAGCTTACTGCCCTGTCTGTCTGCCTGCTCTCTCTCCTTCTGGTCTGTGCAGCTGCATTTGAGGCACCCTGGAGCTGTACCCACACCTCCCATCTGAGAGGTGTTCCCAGGTAACAGGCAGGGCACACAGCATGCATGTGCCAGCGTGTGGATCCATGGGGATGAGTGTGTCCAAGGGGCAAAGAGTCCCGAGACCTTGCATGCTCACCACACCCTCAGCAGTGAGTGGGAAGCACAGGGAAGACCCAGATCTGGTTTTCCCTGGCTAGGCTGAATGAGGAACTGCTGGAGGGAAACAGTGAGGGTCACTTATTTCCAAATATGTAAAGAGCATGTGCTGGACAGCATGCTTCCTGTGAAATCAGCTGCTTCTGAGGTCAGCTGCCCGGGGATAAACTGTGCCTGTGTGGGCTAAGGACAGCATGAATTTCTTCCTCTACCACAAAAGCAGACCAGGCACTGACTGTCCCAGGGCAGGACCCACCTGCCTCGGCAACCTGCCGACTCCTCTAGCTCTTGTGTGCCTCTTGCTCAGGGCTACACATCGCAGCAGGAGTTCATTGCCACCCAGGGACCCCTGAAGAAAACCATAGAGGACTTCTGGAGGCTGGTGTGGGAGCAGAACATCTGCAACATCATCATGCTGACAGTGTGCATGGAGAATGGGCGAGTAAGTTGGTGCCAGCCCCAGCCCAGCCCAGCCCTGGTGGTGTGAGCTGAGTCCAGGGCTCAGGGTTTGTGCCCTCCACCAGCCCCTGCTCTGATGTGGCTCCAGGATGAGCACAAGGCCACACAGCTTCCCTGACAGGC
Organism: Acanthisitta chloris; assembly: GCF_000695815.1. Classification (NCBI taxonomy): domain Eukaryota; kingdom Metazoa; phylum Chordata; class Aves; order Passeriformes; family Acanthisittidae; genus Acanthisitta; species Acanthisitta chloris. The sequence goes on along the minus strand of NW_008689721.1, from coordinate 10,764 downwards.
AGTTTTGGGAGAATAGGGGCTGATGTGTATAGCTCAGCCTTAGCTTGGGGCAGGCAGGGGCAGAACTGCAGCTTAGCTGGGACCATGTCCATCACGCTCAGGTATTTCTGTAGAATCTGAAATTGCCACTTCCTCTGGCTGAGACACCTCATATGGATTGTTCCTCCAGTCTCCAGGGATGATGAGACCTGCACAGGTCCTTTTCTGTGCAGGAGACAGACCCAAACAAAGGGGCGGTGGGGCAGAGCCATGCAAAGCTCCTAGTGGGAAGGGGAAGCACTTCTGCCTGCTCCCCAAGACCTGCCCTGGCTGCCTGCACAGCTGCAGCTCTCCAGATGGTCACAGGGAGCTAGAAGGTCACCCAGTGGAACCTGGGCCTTCACTGGCCTCACTGGGATCCTGTCCTGCCTGTGCTTCAGGTCCTCTGTGATCATTACTGGCCATCGGAATCTGCCCCAGTGTCCTACGGGCAGGTGCAGGTCCATCTGCTGACACAGAGCAGCTCTGAGGAGTGGACCATACGTGAGTTCAAGCTGTGGCACGTGAGTACATATCCAAGGGGATGTGTGGACCTGTTGAGGCCTGGGGGTTCACATGGGATGCACGTGCATTTCTCCTTGGTGGTGGTGGCATAACTGTCTTTCCCTGCCCTTCGCAGGGCTCAGAGAAGACCCAGGCCCTGGGTCACTTCTGTCACTTCAGGTGGGTGACGCAGAGATGTCCATCATGTGTCACCCTTCTCTCTACCCTTACTCTCTCCTTCCCACATCCCTGCCCTGGGACAGCCTGCAGCTTCCAGGACATGTTCCCAGGCAGTCTCCTCCCTCCCACCCCATGTGTCCCACCATGGCAGGAGGCTGTGGGAGAGGTAGTAGCAGACCTGGCGTTGGCTCTTCCCTGCAGCTGAGCCAGGTGTCCCCAAGTCCCCAGGTGCTTCCAGGGCTGTGGGTGTGAGGTTGCCTCTGTCCTAGAGGGCTGCACACCCACATCCAACACACCCTGCAGGAGGGGCTCCAGGCAGAGCGCTATGTGTCCCACCTGCACTACACAGCATGGCCTGACCATGGGGTCCCAGAGTCCACCACCTCAATCATGACCTTCCGAGAGCTGGTCCGGGAGCACATCCAGAGCACCAAGGATGCAGGGCCGACCCTCGTGCACTGCAGGTGAGGCTGTGCCCAGGGAGTGGCAGTTGGGGCTGATGGGAGAGGGTGAAGTACAAGGGCTCTATTCATGCACTAACTGGGAGGGAAGCAGTGCCCCAGGAGACACAGCTGGTCTGTGGAGTGTCCTGCTTGGGCATTGGGGAGTACAGGTCTGCTGGTAGCCTGGTCCCAGCCCCAGGGCACAGGTCAGCACCAACTCAGGCCAGCTTGAATCGCTCCTCAGCCCCATGCCATGCTGGGACAGGGCTCCAGGGTGCTCAGACCAGTGCCCAGGGAGCTGCCTCTGGGAGCATGTCTAGCAGCAGGAGGGGAGCCCATTGGTGGTGGTGTCAGGCCATGTTTAACCCTTGCTGCCTGTGCCCCCAGTGCTGGTGTGGGCCGCACTGGCACCTTTATTGCCCTGGACCGGTTGCTGCAGCAGATGAAGCAGGAGAAGGTGGTGGACATTTTTGGTGTTGTTTACGCCTTGCGGATGAACCGGTACCTGATGATTCAGACGCTGGTGAGACCTCTGCTCCTTCTGCTCCCTCTTTCCCCTGGCCCCTTGCTTCATGGCATTGAAGCTCTCAGGGCTGTCAGTCAGATGAGCTGGCTGGCCAGCCCCAGCACCCCCAGGCTGCAGCCTGTCACTGTGTCTTGGTGCTGCTCAAAGCAGCAGCTCAGCTGGAGTGGAAATTGCTGGGTTGGGTCTTCAGCAGCTTCATGCCCTGCTAGACCCACAGCAGCAACATCCAGAGCCTCAAAGACCTCCCAGGAGGCTCGGAAACAGCCTAGAGCACTGAGGAACAGGATGAGGCCCTTTGCAGGCAATTCTTGTTGTTGGCCTGTGATGCTCGGCAGTCTGTCTCATATCTCCAGTCCTTGGGGGTTGGACAGGGTGTCTGAATTACCGTTCAGGACAAACAGACCTGGAGGGGTTCTGAGTCGCTGCAGCCAAGGCTTTTTGGGCACAAATGCTGGGCTTTTAGGGCATTAATGTAGGACCCCATCTGCCCAGCAAGCAATGCCATACCCATCCTCTCAGGCTGGCTGTGTGGTGCAATGCTCTTGTTGTCTGCCTTTTGCTTCCAGTCCCAGTATATTTTCCTGCACAGTTGCATCCTGGACAAGATCTTGGAGGAACCTCTCCTGAGTTTTTCAGGGACAGAGAGGTAAGGTCCTGCTCTGCTTTGCCACTCTACCCACCCTGATCCATGACCCCTCCAGGTGGCAAGCTGGGGTTCAGAGCCCAGCCTGAGCCTTGGCTTCCAGGGCAGGATGGGGAAGCCTAGTCAGTCATTCCACTCCGTACTTTGAGCAGGATCAGCACAGAGCTGGTTGCTCCCTGCAGCATGGGGAGCCCAGGACAGAACAAGGTGTGAGTCCCTGGACACACCAGGAGGGCTTGGTGGCCACATCCTGCTTTCCTCCAGGGCCAGTCTCCTAAGTATGCCAAAGATCTGCAGAGCTGTCCTGGGGAAAGCGTTTCCCTCAGCCCCGGCTTCCCAGCCCACGGGAATGCTCTAGAGATAGGTTCAGACTGGAGGGGCATATGGCAGCTGGGTGACCTTGGGATGTCCCTCCTAATAGAAACCAAGAGGAGGGAGCAGGGTCTGACTGGGCATGGCTTTGCCCACCTACCTTATTGTCTCAGGGGCTACGTCTGGAGGTCACGTACCTGTCTTTGTTGTCAAATTGTCTCCTCCCTCACACAGAACAGAATGTCCTTGTCCTTGCTGCCCACTGGGAATGTGCCCTGGGCTGTGCCACACCTCAGACCTGCCTTAGTCTAGGGGAGAGCAGGTTGTCATGGGCCAGAGCTGGGCTGGGGGACCTGGGACACCCCCAGCACGTGAGGGGTGAAGGTCTGCTTGCAGCCCTGTCCACCTGCTGCAGACACAGTCTGGGTGCTGCTGAGGGTGCTCAGCCTCACCTTACGCTCTGGTTCTCTCTCCAGGTCCTGCCCCATCCCACTGAAGAGCTTTGCCCAGCACTATGCCCAGAAGGCAGCCAAGTCCCACGTGGGCTTCCTGAGGGAGTATGAGGTGAGAGCTTTCCTGGGCAGGTACCGGGAGTGCTGCCATGGCCATATGCATTGAGGGGACCTGGGGAGAAATTACACGTGGTTTGGCTGGAGGACATCCCATAGGTGCCTCCTGGGTGGGTCCCATGCCCCAGTTTCCATGTTTCCTGAGTGTCCTGGCAGTGTCCCCTCTCCATGGCATTGTGTCCTTAGGCACATAGCTCCTTCACACATCCTACTCTGATCAGGGTCTGTTCATGACCTGCTCCTTCCAGATCCCATGCAGGGTAGGGACCTACCTGGGCACCATTCCCCTACAGAGACGCAGCCTACCTGTCTCCTGGCAGCGTGACACCGTCCTGGCAGCCCACCCAGACTGGTCTCATGGCCCCCCTGCTCAGGCTTCTGCCTCTCCCAGGCCAGGTGTCCTCAGAGTCCCCTGTTCCTCCTGCTCCTCCAGACCCTTCCTGTTCACTCCTTCTTCCACTCTCTCTTACTCTGGCAGACCCTCCTGGAAGCTGTCAAGGAAGAAGCCAGCTCTGCATCACCATCTTCAGGCAGCCAGCAGACAAGGCCCTCTTCCAGCATCCTCCCATGTAAGTGCCATGACACCTTGCATCCTCTTCCTTCCTCTTCCTCCTACATGGAGCCAGACTGGACCAGGGCTGGTGTTCCACAGCACAAGGAAGTATTATGAGACTTCAGTGACCCCACCAGAAGGCTACTGAGGTGTTTGGGCTGGAGCACATGGTGTTTGGGACTAGGATGAGTGAGTTTGTTCCAAAGGAGAGAAGGCAAAGGAGATCTTATTGCTGTCTTCAGCTACCCGTGGGAAGGCACAGGGAAAACATAGAGTCATCTCAGAGGTCCACCATGGAAGGACAAGAGACAATGGGGATGATTTGGAAGGGTAATCCTACTCAGTAGAAGGACTGATGAATTCCCTTGGGGGTGATCACCCAGAGTACCTGTGGGCTCTCCATCCTTGGAGACACACAGATCTCCATGGGCCCAGACACAGAGTGACCTGTGCTACAGGGATTGGCTTTGAGCAGGAGGTTAAGATAGAGACCTGTCTTTTGGAAGCCAATGTCTGTGGGCTGGAGAGGAGTGCTGCAGAGGGCAGTGTCCTTGCCGAGGAATGGTGCAGAGAGGGTTGGGTTTGTGTGGCACTCGGTCTGCAGGAACTGTGTGAGCTCAAGTCTGCCCTGGATCCCCCCAGCTTCCACATATTTTGCAGATGATCGCTCCAGAGTGAAGTTTTCCCTGCTGGAACAGGGCCCTTTCTCAGAACTCCTGCAGGTGTGGCATGTCCCGGTGAGTCATATCCCCAGCAGCAGAGCCCACCCTGTGCCTGGGTCCCCATCCTTGCCATGCCCCTGCTCCCTGCTGCCTGAATCCTGCTCTGCACCATTGCTCACTGCCACTGCCATCCTGCATGGACAAGAGGGGACTGCGGGGACTGAGGGGACTGCAAGGACTAAGGATGTGTCTTCTCTCACCTGCCCAGTTTGGGCTGTCCTCACTTCCCTCCCTCAGTGCTTTCTCTTCTGTCTTTGCCTCCTGACCTGCTGAGCTTCCGTTCTCTTCACGGCCTCTACCACAGCTGCCTGGGCTGATGGGGCACCTGTGCCATCCTCTCCAGCAGGAGAGTGACATTTCCATTCCCCACCCAGGGCTGCAGCCCCAGCAGGGACTACCTGGCTGTCCAGGGCCCTGACAAACTGACCATGGAGGACTTCTGGACCCTGGTGTGGGAACAGGATGTTCACACCATCCTAACACTTCTGCCGTGGCAGGAGAAGGGGGAGGTAAGGCGCTGTGCACAGCTGTAACATGACAGAGCAGGGATCTGTTCAGTGGAGCTGGAACTAGCACAGCTCCAAAGCTGGACCTCTTCACTCCCTCCTGAGGCCTGGGTGCAGATCCAGCTTAGTTAAAGCCGGACCTTTCCTGTGTTCAAGTGCTCCCACAGCTTGTCATGGGAGTCAGCTTCTGTCTGCCCCCCCGTGCTTGGACTCAGCTGGTGCCCTTCAAGCTGCATCTCCATGGAACTCCAGGCAGCAGCTTCTGCTCTGCCCAGCCACAGTGGAGAGCACTGGTTGAGCAGATTGCCACTGCCAGGCAGCTCTGGTTTCACAGGGAAGATGGCTGAACCTGCTGATATTCCCAGAACTCCTTCAGGGTTTAGCTAGGGGACATCAAGAGATGCTGGTGGTGCTCTTGATCCAACCCCACCACAGACTCCTAGGACTGTGACTGATGTGACAAATGATGACCATCAACAGGAAACCAAACTTGCTGTGCACACAGGTCTCAGGTGAGGCTTGCTGGCCCCTGGAAGGAGACTCACTCTGCATGAAGACACTAACCATCCAGTGTGGCACAGAGAAGCTTGTCTCAGGGTGGAGATGTACCCAGCTCAAACTGAAACATGTATGTGTCTGTGGGGCTGACCTGGCTCCCACCACCCAGGATGGAGGCCTGTTGGGGAGTGTAGGGGCTGAAAGGTGTATGGGGACTTCTCTGGGCTGCAAGAGCAGAATGCCAGCAGTCCACAGATGCAGGAGGCAGTCTGGATTGCCACATCCAGAACTGAGTGAACACAGGAGACATATGGGAGAGGCCCTAGGGGCTTCTCCCACCCCTTACTGATAGGTCTTTCTGACCTCCTTTGAAAAGGCCCACACAGTTCTCACTCCCTTCTCCAGGAGCAGGTTGGGGTGCCATGGGGAAGGAAAGCAAGTAGTCAGAGACACTGTACTCCCTGCACATGGGTGGTGGGCAGTGCCCCAGCAGAGATACCTGGACAGCTTTCCAGAAGCTGGCAGTGAGCTCAGAAAAACATCAGAGAGCCTAAGGGTGGGCAAGCTGGGACCCCTCTGCATCCAAACACACCATCCCTTCAGTCATGTCAGCTCTTTGTATCTCACCAGGAGAAGAAAGCAAAGGAGAGGCAGGTACAGCGATTCCTGTACACGCTCTGGAGCAGCAAGAAGCAGCCTGATGTCCAGAGCCTGGTGGAGCTGCTCACAGCTGTGAGACGATGCACGCCGCACCGGAGGAGAACTGGTCCTCTCCTGCTGCACTGCAGGTACCCCAGGTTACACCTCCATCCATCGGCGGCTTCCCAGAGCTGGGAGCCACTAGGCTGCACAGTTCCTTGGCATGACCTCAGCAAGCTTTCCCCTCCATCACAGACCCCAAGGTTTTGGGACATGTTAAGAGCTGGTCCATCTGAGCCAGGGGAAGCTCTGAGCTTGGGAGGTCATAGGGAGCAGTGCTCTGCCAAGCCTTGGGAGAAGGGAGGGTGAACAGAGCTGGGCCAGGGGTGAGCATGGATGAAGCAGACATTCCTGGGCTGAGGTGCCCAGGTGATCCCTGGGCAGACTGCTGGGATCCTGGAAGCAGCCCTGACATCCTCACCTGCATGCACCCAATGAGAACTCCCACAGTGCCCTCAGTGCTGGCAGACTGGCAGAGCTGGCATGGGTGAGGGGGACATGGCTCAGCGGTGCAGGGTGGGCTGGATCTCCAGGCTCCTTCAGTGGGCACTTTTGGGTCCCATCCCCTGGCCTCCTTGGCACCTCAGCCAGTGCTCACAGTCCTCTACTCCAGCATACGCAGCTGATGCATGTTTTCTAATGGGGCTTCTGACTCCCTTGGGCTCATGCCCTCTTCCAGAGAGGTTCAGCTTAGCCTGGCCTGGCATCAGTGACCCTCCCTTGTCCTCTGCAGCGGTGGCGTGAGCCAGATGGGGACACTGATCTCCCTGGATTGTGTGTTGCACCAGATGAAAGCTGAGAGATTTGTGGACATCTACGGTGTGACCTTCCAGCTGGCCAGAAGCTGCTGCCTCATGACCCCAACTCTGGTAGGTGGGAAGGAGAAGTGGTGGTGGGCTGAGCAGAGAGCCTTCATGCTGACCTGCCTGGAGCTGGCAGCATCCTGCCCGCTCCTGTGTGTTACCTGCTCCTTGGGAGCCCATCCTGCTTAGGCAGGGATTTACTCCATGCTTCCTCCCCATTCTGCAGCTCTGCCAGCCACTGAGTCCTCAGGGCACTGCCTTTTCCCAGGGAAGAGTTTTCCATCTCAGTTCTGGAGTTAAGATTGGTTAAATTGCCTGTGATCTCGCAGTAAATGCAAAGCACTCTTCTCACTCTGTCCTGGGAATTGTGGAGCACTAGTAGCATCCTCCTTAACAAACCTGCATGCTCGCCCTTGGGTCCTGAACATGGCTGTCAGCCTGGTTACCCAGAATCTGCTGGGTATCCCCTTACCCAATGCCTTTCTTGCTACATCCTCCACACCCAGAGCCTGCTGCCAGAGCTGGGCCTCCTGCCAGGGGGACAGTGGGACATGCTGTCACATTAGCAGCTGCCACTGTCTGATGGTGCCAAGCCGTGCCAGCCCAGCCCCACAGACCTCGACGTGCCATTCCTCACAAGCACTGGTGGCACCGATGCCTCTGGACAGCACTTGAATTGCTGCAACTGCTGAATGAGCTGATGCACATCCCTGGAAACCCTCCCCACAGGGCACAGTAGAACTGGGGCAGATCTCTCTAGGGCTTCCCAGCTGCAGAGCCGCCTGCAAGCAGCTGTAATTGCATTCTTAATTAATATGAACCATGCGCGTGGTGGGAGCCAGAGGAGGGCAAGGCATGCACTGCCCCTGCCCCAGAGCTGCTTTGTGTTCCTGTGGCATCCGGCAGCGCAGGGACACAATGTGCCCATAAAGGCACAGCAAGCACCCACCAAGCACCACTGCCGGCTCAGGGCGGTCAGCAGAGGAGCTGTCTCCCTGCCTCGCCACAAGCAGTGGTCGCTCAGATCCCAGCACAGCCAGTGGGGCAGTGCAGGGATGCCCTCCAGCCTCCTCCATCCCTGTGGGACTTGCTAGCACCCCTTCATCTCTGGCAGGGGCACACTGCTGTCATCTGGGGGGGCATCAGTTGATTTTTTGTGGGGGGAAGATGAACCTTTGATGGATAATCCATGGATAACTTCTGGATATTAAGCACCACAAGCTCCGGCATGGGGATGTGCTCTTGCGTGCAGCCAGGCAGTGAGTGTGCCTGGGCTGAAGTCAACCCTGGGCTGTCACTGCAGATTTCACAATCAGACATTGCTCATTGAAAACACACTCTAGTGACCTGGAGGCTCAGCCTTTGTGTGATCCGTGCTGTTCCAGCCCTTCGGTGGGACTAAGCCCTCTACCGCAGGTCTGAGGCTCCTCGTGACTTGCAGCTCAGCCAGCGCATTAATGAGCTGCTCAGAGGCCCCTCAGAACAGTCCCTAATCCCCCTGCCCTTTGCCATGTGACAGACCCACACCATTTGCCTGCTGGCCCTGCCCTCCAGCTCTGTGCCCTGAGTACAACCTCATTTACCTGCCCCACATCTTGCCTTCCTCAGAGCCTGCCTGCTCTGTCCTGCGTGTGCAGCCTGGGGTCATTTTGGAGCAGCCTGTCATTTGGGCATAACCTCATGTCAAACCCATGGGGGACTTGAGACCTCTGGACCCACATTTGGAACTGATGGGTCATTTTGCTCATCTTAAAAAGAGACAGTGCAACTGGGCTAAAACCACCCAGATTGTTTTGTGTACCTCTAAGACTGCAGAGATCTACTCTGATCCACTGTCAGCGCCTGACTCAAGTACACTGAGACCAAGGGAAACTCCTGCTCCAGGGGTCTTTCCTTGCAGCCTCGAGTCAGTGCCAGACCCCATGCTCCCCAGCTCCCTGCCTTGCAGCATCAGAGTTGCTCTTTGCTCTTGTTTTGGATGCAAACACTATGGCACATCCAAAAGCTGCTGGGACACTTGAAGGAAGCCTCATGACATTGTTCCTCCTCATCTTGGATGGGATGTTCCTCTCAGCCCCATCATGGGGGGTTGCAGCAGGGGGAAACAACATGGTGTAACAGTCCTGATTCTTCCTTACTGGGCAGCTGTGGTGACACAGGACAAACAGGGACCACTTGGGAAAGCAAATCCTGCTCTGCTATCAAGACGCTGTTCCTTAATTAGGATCCTTTAAGGCAAATTGCAGGGTTGGTCCGTGACCAGTAGGTCGACTGTCAGAAACCTGACTCTGACACCCCCTTTCTCTCCCACAGGACCAGTATGTGTTCCTGTACACCTGCATCCAGGACATCATTGTTCAGAACCAGCCCTAACTTGGCACTTCCTGGCACTGTCCTGCCCTGCCTCTCTGTGCGCTCCTGTCCAGAGCTGGGAGATGGGGTGAGAGCACCGTGGGACTACCTGCACAGAGCAAGCCCTGAAGCAAGCAGTGACCTACCCTGGCACTGACCCCAGTGCATCCCACGTGGTGTGAGCAGTGACACAGAGGCTCCTGGACAGACGGGCAGTGTCCTGCCAAGCACCACTGCAGCACCTCGGTGAGGACACGGCTAGGGAGTGGGCAGGATGCTACTCTGCTTTGGACATCTCCTGGGATTCCTGGTGCCTGGAAGGTTTGCTAACCTCTGTGGTACACAGGCCAGCTGTGGGGCTTTGCGGTGGCACTGAGTGAGGTCTGACACAAGCGTGGAGCACCGTGGTCTCCACACGCTCACGGGCACTGGTGTGTTGAGATCTCAGACACACTGTGGGCACAACACACTGGCAGCTGGCTTGTCTCAGCTGGTGGGTAGGTCTT
>NW_008689721.1:0-915 GCF_000695815.1 Acanthisitta chloris | reverse complement strand
GTGCTTGTAAGGGTGAGTTGGGTTTTGTGGAGTCTCAATGATGCCAAGGCTGCAGCACAGCAGCCATTCCTCAAAGGACAGCTGTGTCCCCAGTCATGAGACACAGCACTGTCCCTTGGGCACTCCAGATGCTGCAGTCCATGGCACACAGCAGCTTCTGCTCGTGCTCAACTGCTCCAGCCCCCGAGGCAGCATCTCTGCAGTGAGACTCCAGACCACCCACAGCTTCACGAGGAAGGGACATGTTTTCAGATGAATCCTGTGCTTGAAGTTGTGAACCTGCTGCTCCACAGTGCCAAGGACCAGGACAAGGCCGCCTGGTCCAGCTGATACGCTGGCAAGCAGCTGGCAGGCCTGGCAGTCCTGCTGCTCTCGGAACTGGGTTGTCCATGCAGGGACATGGCTGCTCTGCAAGCAGGGGTGGCCATGCACAAGCTGAAATCACAAGCAGCGACTTGGTTTGTTGAGCTCCAAGTGCAGGACAGAAAGAAGAGTTTAAAAAAAAAGTGGTTTCAGAAGCATATTCCTGAGGCAGAAAAAACTGTATCTGGAAATCTGTTTACCCTTCTCACCCCTTCAAGCCATGTGCGCTTATGGTGAAGTCTCAGAGCAGCACCCTTGCCCCACTGTAGCCCATACTCCTGCCCACGATACCATGCCGTGTGTGAGCTGCCTTGGAACAGGGTGAGGAGACACAACAGATTCAATGAGGAGTTCCCAAGACCTGTTAAAAGGAGCAGAAAGCCCCAGGTTGGGGACTGAGTTGGCCACTCATCCTACTGCCCCCATGTTTCCACAAACAACTCCCTCTTCCAAAACAAGGATCCTGCTGTCTGTACCCGAGAATGGGACACCCAGGGAAACTCAACATCAACCATCCCAGCACTGAGATAGAATCATAGAATCAGCTGGGTT
>NW_008689720.1:25494-29994 GCF_000695815.1 Acanthisitta chloris | reverse complement strand
AGCCCGCGTGTCCCCGTGGGCAGCGACCTGTGCGCACCCCGGGGCGCTGCGGCCGCCCCCTAAGGCAGAATCCTGCTGCAGCTCATGCGAAGGCTGCGTCCCCCTCTCCTGTCAAGGGACAAACGAAGCACCTTCTGTCATATCCCAACGCACACACCATGGAATATTTTTGTTAGCTTAGACCAGAAGAGAGCACCCCTTTTAAGATGATTCCTGGGAACCAGTGTTGCTGCGCTACAAGGAATTCCTTCTAGATGTGGCATCTTATCAAGATACATTTGGCTTGTCAGGAATTGACTTCAGTAGCCACGGGCACTAGTTCAAAGAAAGAAAAGTCAGAGTGCTGCATCACTAAATATAAAAGTAGCCCCAAAGAAAGAAGAAATAACAGAAGCTATGGGGCAAAACCAGTACTTCAAGTCTGATTTGACTCTGGAGACATGCAGAGGCTGAGGACTGATGGAATAAGTAGTTCTACTGCTACTTCAACTAGCACCATCTCCCTGGGAGGAAACCCCAGCAGAGAGTTCCCTTCCAGCCATCTGCCCACAGGGATGGTGGGCTTGGAAGTCATGCGTGGGAGCACTGCTCCTAGTTCTTCCCATTTACATCCAGGGCAATGAGATTTTGGTCCTATGATCTGTAAGCAAACAGGCTGGTCAGAACAAAACCCACTCCTGTCTACCTCTCATTTTAGGGAGAACTCTTGGCAAAGGCCAAAATATCACTGACAAACTGCAGTAGCATGGTCTGTATGGCTGTCCATGCTTCACTTGTTATCTGTATCTTGGTGAGAATGAGAAACCAATTCTAAAAACTGCTTGATTTTCCTGGGCTTCCACTTGCACAGTTAAATCATGTTTTGTGGATGCTGAAAATGTATGGGCCTCATTTGCACTGATTTTGGGCTGCCTTTTCCCTCTTCTCCAGAGTCCCTAGTCCCTGTGATGGGATTGCTGAGAAAATCTGACTCTGTATTTCAAACTTTTTAATCTCATTTTTGTATATATCCCATTCCAGCTTTACCAAAGAACCTACAGTCTGTGAGGACCACAGGCAAACTGGGGCAAAGCACCCTATCGACCTCAGGCACTGAACCATTTGTGGGAGGTTTTCTGTGGAGAATCGTGGATGAGGGGAGGTATTTTTCAGCTTTGAAAGCCAGAGGATGAAAGAAATGCTTTTCCTCCATTACTAATAGACAACTAACTTTAATAACATAATGTTGAATAAAAAATACATTAGGTATTTGTATGTAATATTGGTTTACGTCTGCAGTGGATGATATGAAAAGCAATTGTTCTGACTTTAGGGGATGGAGAGAAAGTTTGTCTTTGCTTGGATATATAGCACTACCCTTTGGGATGGTGTCATTTGATAATTCCTGCCACATGTTCTTATGAGTAGGATGTTTTTGTTTCCTTACTGCGTCTTCCCTCAAGTCCTGCTGGGTAATACTTCAGATGGTCACGGTCAAAAAAAGCATGTGACAACTTCCAGATGTTCAAATAATCAAAGCGATCTGCAGATCTAAGGGAGCACACCAACAAACAAATGAAGGATAACTTGAAGGGCTGCAGTCTAGGTGGGGGGTCACATTCAGAGGTGGCGTAGCAGGCTGAAGGATAGTCTTTTAATATCTGAAGAATTCACTGATGTCTACATCATTTGCTAAAAATGACATAGTCTGATGATGTGGCTGGGCAGGCAGTAGAAACCTAAAACACGGGGTCTGGTTGTGGTTTTCCCACAGCTTGGAGCAGAGCTGCTTACCCCAGGGAGTGAGGAAGGCTCTCACAGCACGGCATAGCTCTGAGCTGAGTTGGCTGCTGGGCTCCAGCTTGCGTGATGCATCTGGGGCTATGAAATGTGACCATGCCCTGCTGTCATCCACACCACCATTGCATCTGGGGCTGCATCCTCGCTGAGCTGGTGGTGCCTGAGGCAGTGCTATGTTCGACTGAGAGAGGGGAGAACACCTCTCAGTGCATAGAAACATGCCTTCTTCTGGCTTGCTCCTACCTGGTTTGTATAAGCACCTGTTTGGGTACTAGTAACTAGTTCAAAGCTAGTTTTTGGGAACCCTTCATCAAAGCTCTTCATCATCCCAGATGATTTTTGTTAGTCCATCCTCCCAGTCGTATAGAGGATTGAAAATCTGGGGTGGGACACAACATTCCTCTTTGGAAATGTAAAACTCTTCAGCATCAAGATAAAAAAAGCTCATATTAGTCAATGGCAACCTGATATTTGTAGAGGTGAATGAGTTGTTTGGTGTAGCATGTGTGGAGTGGCAAGCAGGAACTCAGGATGGAGGATGCAGGTTGCTTACTGCTGTGAAACAGGATGAACAGTCCTGTCTCTGGTCAAAGGAGGGACAACATTCCCAATCCACATGATCCTACAGCAAGTCTGCTCGTGCCTTTTTGTATGCTGGCATTTGATGTCACAGCGTCTGCACTGCTGACAGCATGTCCTTTGAAACAGATGTGCTTTGCATCTGCCCGCTGTATGTGCAACTGGCACAGCTCTGCTGGAAGACTGTTTTCCAAATCCTTCCATGGGGAGCAGTGATGGGAAGGGGCATTATATAATCATTATTGTTACTATTATTATCATTATTAATTATTCATTATTTCTACTACTACTAATTTGTATGGAAACACTGCTAGCTCGAAACCTGGTTCAGCTGCTGAAATAAAAGGGAAGATCTGAGCACGTCGAGGGAGCTGCTGGAGTCTTGAACTCCTACAGGCTGAAGTCTAACTATTTGGGAGATTGCTACCAACTGCTTTCCCCTTGGTAGTAAGGCTTTATGTGACTTTTTTTGCAATTCTATATAGGTCTTTTAATGCCTGGGATGTAATGATGTAGCATGCTAGTAAATTCAGTTCCATACTAGGAAAAAGGAACAACTTGGTGACAGTTTGTCCATCATCAATGGCAGCTTTTGTCAGTTGGGTTCTCAAGAATGTAGAGAATTTCTGACAAGATTATTCTTTGGTTTTGTTCAAAGAATACCTTTGTATATACATAGAGGGGGAAAGACACTGCTCACCTGGACAATCAGACCATGGTGCCCATGTGCTTGGAGGGGCCTGAGCCTGAGGAGAGCAGTGATAATAAGGTTGGGGCCTCGGAGGAGGCACATTCCAACATGGGCAAACACCCAAAAGTAAGGAGGATGCTGCAGCTCATGAGGACCCTGGTACCTGAATGTAGAGCAGGAAAGTGGTGGCCATAAAAACTATGTCTGGGCTGTATAACAAATATTTATTGTGATGAGCTATCTATAAGACCGGTCTAATAAGGTTGTCTTATGTAGTAAACCCTGAACAGATTTGGAGGTCTGTATTGCTCTACTAGCTGGGGCCTTGACAGCATGTGCTTCCATCATTTATAATGTGGTTGTAAAGACTGCAAGCTTTTTGCCCACGTCCACAGGGAAAGTTATAATTACCTATGTATGGTAAATTTAAAATGGAGACAATTCATTGCACTGGAAGCCAATTCAAAAAGGACAGATGGGGAGATGTGATAAGGGAAATAAAGCTGCTGAATCACAAACTGGAAAACTGGAGGAGAAAAATACTAAGCAACCTCTGTCTACCAACTACCCATCAGTTGGTCATCCAACCGTGTCTCTACTAGCTACATATTTGGATGTTTCTATTTAAAAAACAGGCAAGGGAGCAGCACATGGAGGTCTGGCTGGGGCAAGAGGAAAGCAGCTAAAGGACCTTTTCCCTGGCTGGTAAATCCATGCCTGGTCTCTCTTCAAGGCTTCATATTTTAGAAAGAATCGCAGTTTGTTCTTCAAAAGATTCATCAGTCTGTTATGGATTAAGAAGACAATATGCCTTCCACATTTACTCCCCCCGCAAAGACTGATTTTTGGAGGATTTGCTAGTCACTTCATTTCAGACACATTTCTTAACATGTTTGGCTTTCTTTGTGGTTAAACTTGGTCTCTCTCCTTCCTGAATTCTATAAGGCTCGCTATGTGGTGTTTGCCCTTTCATGGTCATTACTGATACATGCCCACTGCACTCATTGTGCTCCACTAAAATCGTTTTGTCAGGGTAAAAATTGCAAATTAAAATATTCTCTCCAAGGAAGGACCCCCAAATATAATTTCGTAACAAAATTTCCCCAGTCATTTCCAAACAACTTCATTTAAAAAGGAAGATAAATCTTTCCTTTACTACTACCCAGATGTGATCTTCCCAAAGCTTCAGGCACGAATAATGAATTTTCCAGCTATTTCAATATCCCATCCATACTGAACCCAGCCTGTGCCTCTAGCACCTATTCAGGAAAATCTGCAGACAAGGCCAATGCCTGACATTTCTACCCATTAAAATCAACAATCGTACATATTTTACTTTACTTTCTCAGTTTTCATTCCTTTCCAGTGCTTGTTTGCAGCTGGGCCTCCATTTTGCCCTTTATAATGAGAACTTGGGAAGGTCCCACTACTTTCCTATCTCTGCCTCTTCT
>NW_008689720.1:1508-25476 GCF_000695815.1 Acanthisitta chloris | reverse complement strand
CCTTATTTTAATGGCCATCATTATCATCTGTTGACTGCAGATCTTGGCTATCACCCAGTAAAGTCAACAGAAAGGTTTTCCTTGGAATTTTAGATGTATTTCTGTATTGGTTTTTTTTCTTTCCTCTCCTCTCCTTTTTCTTCTTGCTGCCTGGCTGGCCCATTTAAACAAACATTTTCAGAACAACTTGTCCTCAGCTGACTAAACTGGTAAATAATGGATAAATATAGTTTCGATTGGGAACAGCTTTCTGGCAAAGGAATGAGTACAGCACTAAAGAATAATTTTTCGCACCTTAAGTCATGGGACCTGTTCTGTTAAATTAAAACAATTTACTTAACCTGCCTGTACAACACACAAACACTAGAGATGTCCTTTACCTGTACTGATACTTTGTGCTGCCTACAGTACTCTAGCTACAACACCTGGGCAGCAATGCTATTTTGTGAAACATGAATAGACTGCGTTTCTTTCTTTCTTTGAATCAAAAGCAGCACAAATCTAATTTATATATTTAATCAAAGGCTGAGACTTACTTTTCCAGTCATTCTTTTTTTCTTTTTCACCTCCTAGAAATGTGATGTTGTTCTGTCACAAGCTTCAAGCTTCAGCATGTAACAATTGTATTATAAATACCCTGATGTCCTAAGGCTAGCTACCTACTACCATAACTCAGTCTTGCTGTGGCACTACTGTCTTCTTATCAAAGTGTACTTCACTGAACATACAAAAGGGATGTTGCTATGTTTGTTAGGATGAAATTTTGCATATTGCCTATGAAGCATACAGAGGACTTTTGTAAATATATTTATATGTGTTTATTCACACACAGATGGGCTAGAAATAGAAGTATTACAGTGTCCTTGATATGCGTAGGGAGAATAAAAGCCCAACTTGCAACAGTAATATGAATGTAAGTCATTGTATTTTGAATTTTTATTGTAATAAATTATAGCAATAGTTCACACAACCCAGCTATTATGTCAGATTGTCTCTCTGCAAAATCACAAAAACAATCTGAGTCATCCTGACTTGATTCATGTTCAGTTCCTGTTTGAGAAGGCTTCCCTCACCATCAGGCTGCCTGGTAGAATTTTTTTTTTCTGTGAAAGCTCAAATTCTGTACAACAGTCCCACAGCCTATGGTGGGTTCTGCAGCATGAATCATGGAAAATATGCATCCCTGCTTGTTTGCAGTTGGCTATTTTTGCAGAAGTTCATGTAGAAGAAGAGCTACGAGATTTTTTCCTACATGATCTATGTGTCTTTTTAGCACTCTCATGGGAATTGATTAATACAGACTTATCAAAAATATCACAAGATGTTGAGCATTTGAAAGAGGGAAAAGAAGTGGAGTTGACATGCAGAGCTGAGATTGAGTATGAATCAGTTTCAGAAAGAAAGAAAGTGAATTTGTCTTTATGAATAAGGCAAGGCACAAGAGAGTTGTTTCCCTGTTTCTCCCAGGGTTCTCTTCATGGCCTGTCTAAATTCTTGTGAAACTTCTATTTATCTTCATTGTGGCTTTCATTTCACCCACATATAATATGTTATGTGAATTAGTACATACAGAATATATTATCATAGAATCATACAATGTTAAGGAGTTGGAATGGACCTTAACCATTAAGGCCCTTAACCTAGGTCCAAACCCCTCTGCCATGTGCAGGGACACCTCCCCACTATACCAGGTTGCTCAAGGTTTTATCCAACCTGGCTTTGAAGACTGACAGGGTTGGGGCATCCACAACATCCCTGAGCATCCTGTTCCAGTGTCTTACCACCCTCACAGTAAAAAAAGTATTCCTAATATCTAATCTAAATTTCCCCTCTTATTATTTCAATTAGTTTATGGAGCTGATTAATAAATAACTTTGCTGCTCTCACCTAAAAGGCATGCTAGGAATGGAGAAAATGATTTGTACTTGCCATCCTTCCTTACATCATTTGAGAGAGACCTTTTGAGCTGAAAATGCAGCACAGTAACTTTATATAATACCTTAGACATGAAATGAATAATAATGCATGACTTCAGGGAAATGAAGCTCCACCAAGTAATGATGATACTAGCTAATATTTCTGCAGTTGAACAGTTCAGCAGTGAAGCAGTTTTGTTTCTGAGTATCCTGCCAAAATACGGTACAAATTTTATTATTAGTAACAGAACCATAAAATAATCACTTAAAACTTCACAAAGATTGCAAAGATTACATTTATGATATATAACAAGGATTAAAGGAACTTTAGAAGCAAAAGACTGAAGTGCTTGGTCATCTAATGGCAGATGACTGAGCAGCAGTCATTTATCAGGTGTGCAAAAGTCAGATGCAGAGAAACAAGTTGTAGGGGCTGTGCATGCTGTGGGGAGCACCCTTCACTGGAGAGCAGTAGATTTAAACAGGACATGCTGGTTCATGTTCAGAGCATTGGCTGGGTATCAACTCCAGGACCAAAATTGGTCGGACACTAATGTGACCCCTGGGAATATGTGTTTTTGACATGGAGGCCTTATTTCCTCCATACATGTGTTGAGCTCTGAAGCATGGTGTTTGCTTCAGACACTCTTAAAGACTGCCTGAAAACCATAGAGGGTGACAGCTCTGAGACCAACCAAAAGGCTGGAAAGCATCTTCTGGTAGAAGTGGTAGGTGTGCAGTCATTTAAGCATACCAAGAAAAAGTTAAAGGATTTTGGTTATAGATGGTAAGTATTTACTTCAGGGCTAACACTCTGTCAATCTAGCAAGTAAAGATATAAAAAGACCTGGTGGCTGGAGCTGGACAAATGTGTGGGAGAAAAAGGCTATGCACTTCACCAGGGAAATACTTAGCTACTGGTGTGGATTGCAATAGGTTATTGTGGCTTTTCTACCATCAGCAATTTTTAAATCGAGAATAGATGTTGTTGGGTTTTTTTAATCTAAAAGTTGTACTCCAGTTTAAACTGGATCAAATTCAAGGATGTTCTGTGTCCTAAATTATGTGGTTAGGTGACCACATGGCAACTCCTGGTTTTATAATCTGAAAATCCTTTTGCTCTGACAAGTAGGGCTGGAGGAGCTTTTCCTGTGATTGATGACTTGGATTCATGGATGTTCGTTGTGTTTACTGGGGTTAGCATTCACCTTTCTTCCTTCTCCTGAACCAGCTAAGCACTGACTGGTCCTGGCTACAGAGCAACACTAGGCAGATCTATCCTGCCTAGCCCAAGGATGCTCCTTTTTCATTTATTTCTTTCCTCCCAGGCTGGAAACCCACATTCATTTTTCCGAGGAGCCAGGAGCCACCTTGAACCGGGGAACTTCTGTAGCGCTTTGAGAGTAACCATTCACAAAGACCTTACAGCTCTGAACTACAGCACGCACAAAGAACACTTTTTTAATAGCAACTATAAAATGTTGCAATAAGCTTTGCTCAAATGAAACCTCTGTTAGTGGCAGTGGTGCTTTGTATGTTAGAGACCAAGGATTTGACTATCAGACAATTGTAATTATATGTTCTTTCCAGAACAACTTGCATTATTTAAGAAGATATTAAGACACATTGAAAATATAATATTGCAATAATGCAATATTAAGAAAATATTGAATTATTTAAGAAGAAACTCAAACTCCAATCAAGCTGTTCAGAGGTTTTGAAATATTCAGATGTAGAGCTCCCAGCATTAGCCATTGGGGTACAGTGCAAAATGCTGCTAAGCAGGCAAGAGGCTTAGGATTTATGGCAGTGGTTGAAATTATAAACATAGAAAGTTCACAGAAAAGCCTGCTCTGGTGAACTTTCAACCAGCATTTGCAAACTAAGAAGCCATAGATTATTTATATAATAAATGGATGCATATCTGTCCAAATGTTTAATAAAGATACTATGTGAGAAGCATGAAACAAGTCATTTTCCTCTGCAGTAAAAAATATATTTCTTCCATTGGATACAGGACAGTGGCAATAGCAGTTTATATCTGTTGAAGATTTTATGTTCAGGAAATGATACTCTGAGAAGAATTATACCAAAAATCCAGGTCTTAGAATGGGAATTGTCAGGTCAGATGAGACTAAAATTTGGTAATGACTGACTTCTCTTTAATTGGTATTGATATATCTCTGTGTATATATACATATATGTATTTATATATATGCACAATTTAAATATCATCTTGATATGAAAAGGTAATCTGAACTGTACAATATAATCCAGCAAAATCTGTTTTTACAAATGCTCTTTGTACCCAGGAAGACATGGAGACAGTGATGCTATTGATTTTAAATGGTGAGATCTCCTGTTTCTGGTTACTTTGGCTAATGCCTGGCCTGAAAAGGCAAATACTGTTTGGCCTACAGTTGCCGTATACCCTACAACTGCTGGCTCCCTACGTGTGCTCTCTCTGACTCCCCTGCAAAGTACTGATCAAGTACACATGAAACTACATCTACACTGACACAATAACGGTGATTTTCATTTCCCAGTTGGTCCAGGAGACATGAACACAACCTCCAGCCCCAAGCTGACATTTACTGCCCTGTTGCTAGCATAGCTTGGTCAGCAGACTGGTAAGATGAGATGAAAATATTTCTTCCCCGTGCACTCATGTACTAGTTGCAATTCAAACATATTGAGGAAGTTTTCTCTCTCTAAATATATCTTCACATATCTGTCTTTCAGTTTATGTTATTGCCAATTCACTTCACATTTTGTGTCACACCAAGTGCCTACATTAACTGTTGATATTTGGGCTCGACAAGAACAAGAGGGAAGTGAGGAGAGGGGAGAGACTAAAATGACTTGTGAGTGTATTAGCAGCATTTCTAAACTTGGGTCTGGGTCTGCTGAATCTTTGGCAGTACATTTTCAGTCTCAGAACTGGAGTGATGGTTGCCTATCAAGACTAGGCAGTTCCCAGGATGGGAGCCTGTTCTGTCCCATTGGCACTAACCACACCTGCAGCGCAAGGTGTGTTGCTCTGTAAGCACAGGTCTGCTCATTGACCTTGCTTAAGTCTTTTCACTTACGCACATGCACACACAGATAAAACGCTTCATTTGAGTCTATCTCCTTCATCCTGAGAGGATGAAAAGATACCTGTACTTCTTGCAGCCAAAGGATTCCCGAAGCCTTGCATTTTTGGAAGAGGTAAGTGACAGAGGATATGGACCTGCAAAGGTAAGAAGGAGAATTCATTAGAGCTAGAAATTACAAAACAGCTCTTGTTAAGATCCCAAGCTCCAGCTTTATGGATTACAGTAGAGAACCCCTAGTCACAATAAATGCTGTTTTACTGCTGCTATCAGTATCAGGCTAGGAGATTCTGCGAGTACCTGGAAGCCAAAGATACCACTCCATAGGACACTATTAGAAGGTGAAGCCAGATGATGGAAAACACATTTGTCAAGAGTGGTGTGACATCCATTCCTGAACTGTCATGTGCTGTAGTATTTGTTTTACATTCCTACACAGGGTTTTGTAACAGTGAGAGGAAGTGGTCAATCCTTTCAAATTTGAGAGTGGTGTTGGCATTGATTTCTGTGGCTGCAGTCATGTGTCAAGAGATTATTTGTGCTGGCACAATAAATTCAATACACGTCTACATCCTTGATACTTGAATCTCAAAAACTTTGCGAGAAGAGATATCAATAAACTGTTATTTTCTCTAAGTACCAGTTTTCAGTAGAAGCAATCATAGTAACAACCACACATTCGTGCAAACACTGGCCAACAAGGGTTGAAATCTTGACCCTGGTGAAATCTTAGATAAAGATGTGACTGAGGAGTGCAAGTAGGTTTTCACAGAAAAATAGAAAGGGTGGGGAAGGAATAGAGTTCTGTGTAATAATAGTAAAATGTTTTTGGTTTTCAACATTCTGGATGTCAGTGCCCTTTTCTGTATAAAAGTTTTGAATTTGTGCTAAAAGGACGCAAAAAAAAGTTGACTCCTCATTTTGATCTCTCCCTCCAAAACAGAAATCCTGTCAGGACTGTGTTATAATTCCAGTCCAGCTAGGCATCACACAGCATAATGAGGGGTGATGAGGTGAGTCATATAACAACTGAATTCCTTCTGGTAAATGCAGGGATTTGGTTCATGTTCTTAAAAGCTGCTGATGTCCCGGACAGCATCCAGCCTTCAAACAGACAGTTTCCTCTTTACAGAGGTGATCTAACAACGAAATGCTAATGAAAGCAAGTTTGCCCCTTGGTTTTAATTGCCTTTGGAAGACAGCTCTGTAAAACAAATACCTGTGGCATCAAACATCTAAACCATGAAAATACTGCGGAGCGTCAGGTCCTTGACCTGTAAGTCATATGAGATTTCTGACTAAATGTTTCTAAAAGTTACCCTGATTCAGTGGGATTTTTTCTGTCCTAGGCTTTTTACCCATCTCCTTTTAGAATTACGGTTTTTAGTTTATGATGCTGATTTTTTTAGTTGCTACTTGCTGATCTCTTCAAAAACGTGAGCAGCATCAGCAGCAGAAGCAACAGCAGATGGCAGCACCAAGCTACTGGATCTGGGCTGTCAGCGCAGAGAGGAAAACCACGAACCTAGATGAACAAAAGTTTCTGGGAGTTTGTTCGCTTTCAGATCTCCTTCCTTTCTACTATTCTTTTGGATTTTTTTTCCCCTTCCGATTTTGCTACTCACTGTTGGAAAAAGAACGAACAGTGGAGGAGGAAAATTACTGTGTCGGGTCATCCTGTATTGATTTAGTAAGAGATAGTAAGACCTGATGTGACCTGCTGAAAAGATGACATGAGGTTATGGCCTAGCCTACCAGTACTTCACGTCGTATTAAACACTCCACAGGGGCAACATCTGGAGGGTTAAACAACTGCTGGGTAATGCAATTTTAAATACCACTTCATCAAAGTAATAGACTCCACAGGACCCTCTTGGGATCTGTAAACTGATGTGTTCCAGGCTTTGTGTGCTGCAGCCCTTTTGTGTAACACATTAAGGAGAGCCTGATAGCTCTGACTATAGCAGAATGATAGACCTGAGGTTTGCAAACTCATCTACAGCACAACGCCTCTCTGGGCCTGGGATCAAATGGACAGCCTTTATGGTTTTTCTCTTTTTTTTCCCCTCAAAGCTTGATATTTCATGTATCTGAAATTACTGTGAGCTGAGGAAAAGATGTTAGAGGAACAGATTCACTCTTGAGTCTATTTTAACAGCAATGTACGAGCTTCAAAAGGAGACCACTTCATGCTTTCTGTTCCAGGGTAGTTATAGAAGAGGGAGCAAATCTTCCATGTGCTCTACACAATCAGCCAAGCTTTCAATCTGAATAACAGAAGGATTCCTTAGGTCCTTACCAGACCTGACTTCTCTCCTGCATTCTTCATATCCAACACAAATCATGAAGGAAATGTGGTCTCCCATTTAGCCAACCATTGAGGCCGATGCCACCATCTAGCTGCAAATCAATATACCTGACAGTTAGTAGAATGGTATGCAATTTTCCAAAATAACTCCTTCCACTATTTCAGAGATGCTAAGCAACAATTAAGAAAAGTTCCATTAAATAATTAATCACTTTAGTCCCATTGAATAATCAATCACTTTAAGAGAGGACAGCACAGTATCTTTCTCCACTGCCTGCTAATACAACATATCCTTTCTGATTCCAAATTCAGCAAAACCCTTAGCTCACACAGATCCCTGCATCTGGGCAGACAGAATCTGATAGCCATCACCAACTGACCTTTGCCACTACAAGGAACATGTGGAAGGACACTTGGTAACTCCTTTCCAGGAAGACAAATTTAGGGTTGACATTGGTCAATGAAGGCTTCGATTCCTTCCGAGCAAGTATCTGTGCTGTCCTTGCTTGCAGATCCTTCTCTCTGATTTACAGCAATCCCTTCAGACTAAAGGGCAGGGGAAAATTCCTCAATTACCTGTCATATTTTCAGTTAAGAAATTCTGGGTAAGTTTTTGTGTGATGCCTTTCAAAGAGGGTTGTAGTCATAGAGCAGGGGGAGGAGGTTTGAACCTGACTACAGCCACCACTGCTATTTTATTCATGCTACTGGGTACTTGTAAACTTTGTGAGGTTACAGAGAGACCAGATAAATGTTTTGGTTTATTGCTGTCTCCACCAAGCTATATAAAACAGTCTCCAGCTACTTCAGTGTCAACAGGAGCGCAGCCCTGAATCATCTCTGAAGTGGGTGCTGCAGCCTCACTTGACATCCTCCATGCCATTCCTGCCCAAAATGTTTATATCAGACAATACTACGCACAACTAATTATATTAGGTAAACTGTTATTTGGAAATTATAACATTTATGAATGCATATATATGAAAGATGCCCTCCCCTCACTGAATTAGTTTGTGGCCTATGCTTTAGGAACAGAATCTATTAAGACTACAGACATATGAGCTACTGTAATTTACTTACTGGAATAATTTTCCATCCCTTGTTACTGGTGAGGAGACCAGGGCTGCCCTCCATCTGTGGAGAGGTCTTCATAAGAAAATGGGGAGCAGTAGGGAAACAGCATGGATTCTCCAAAGAATGCATTAGTTTATTTATTTATTTCAAATGTCTTTCATGTCTTGGCTTTGTGCATCTTTTCCAAGAAGCAAATGCTTCACAGATGGAAAGAAGCAATTTTCAGTTGTAAAAATTCTAAACAGTTCAGGTGAAATGAAAAACAGAGCTTCCTGGAGACATGCCAGATTTTTCCTTTTTATTCATTTTTTTTTCTCCAGCCTCACTTTGATTGCAAAAATATTCACCCACCTCCAGACTTTATAGCATGAGAAATGCCCTGCTTGGAGTCTAATCCATGCCTGAGGTATCACTACAGGGTCTATTAGAAAGGAAGGCTCCTATTTCCACACAGACACTGCACATCTGCTCTGATTTTCTGTAGAATAGATCCACAGTAACCCTACTGCAAAAATCAAGTCTTATATAAACCAAGTTTATACTGGCATAGCTCCTCTTCTGGAGGGAGCTCTGCTATGTTGTCATCAGGGAAAGGTCTAATTTGTCCACTGATACTCTGTTTTCTGTCAATTCATATGGCTAGACAGTGAAATTAGGGGGAAAAAATCATAGGTGATTTGTGAGAAAGAGTAATGAGCTTATTTTGAATACCTCCTGCTGATAAAACCTTTCAGGATTTATGGCAGATCAAATTAGCAGGAGCTTTAGTAAATACCTTCATAACCTTTGGATATCTCACACTGCCTATGACGCATTTAAATCTCTCACACACTCCCCACAAGGAGCTTAACTCATCCTCCAGGATATCTGCCTCAAAGTCAGCCACCTATAGCCAGACACCTATACATCTATGGCCTGCTATGTATAGACTGAAGCACAGCAGGGGACAAAACAGCATCTCCCTCACGCTGCTGATGGCTATGAGTATAAAGCTGAAGCAAACCCCACATGGGACAGGCATCTGCAATGGGGAGAATGAACACAGGGGACCGGAGAGGCCTCCGGGGGCTGAGGTGGGTGGGTCCAGTTCCCTGGGCTCTAAAACACTCAGGACACACAGGACCAGAGCCCAAGAAAAGTAGAGAAGAAGGCATGTAATTATTGGCTGCTGCCACGTCTTGGGAAACACAGTTCTGGAACACACTAATGCATAAAGCTCAGTCACTGGCCCCCTTTGGATGTTGCAATGGATTTTACAACACACATTTGACAAGCATGTCGTGCGGGGCTCTACAGGAAGAGAGTGGGTGCTGAATCAGGGTCTGAGCGTGTAATCCAAGGTTATTTGCTATAAAGTCTAGGACATTCCCTTAAAAATGTTGAGTTGTGCAGGAAATGTCTGGTTACTTGTGTAACTGTTTGCAAGATATACAAACTCATCAGGCTCTGACTCTTAAGTCTTATGACAATAATGCATTTTCTTCCAGACATGTTCAATTGCGTATCTGATACACATATTGCTCAGCCAAAATTACTTGTTAGTGATTTATTTGGAATATCCAGCCTTTACCATATGACATCACCTCCTTAACTTGATGAAAAAAAGGTTTAGACCAAATTCTTCCCATTAAAAATAATGGGGCAATGGTTTCTTGATGCCAATATTTACTGATATCAAAGCAAAATATTGTCTTGGCTATTTGTCTTAATTTAGCCCAAACAGTACACAAAGCACAGAGTACAAAAACAATATGTTCCTTCTTCTAAACCAGATCATCACTTACTAATTGCTATATGATTTGAATGAAAACAGAGGCATGATTCAGTGATGCTTTATAGAAATTATCTCACTATATTTGTTTCTTTTCTTACTCTGATGGATGGAGAGGCCATGTAAGATGGCTTTCTATATTTGCCTTCACACGGAATCTCAGAAGGATTGTTTTTCAACTGTCCATAATACAAAATAGAAGACAATAAGAGCCAGATACTTTGCAAAATTCTCTAAAAACCAGTTACATATGTATATGTATACAGGTAGTAAAATCCTTAGCGTGTGCATGCGTGTGTGTGTGTGTCTGTGTGTGTATGCCCACACCCATAATTAATTTTTATACTTTAATTAAAGATTACAGATCTCAATGGTATTTGAACATTCCTAAAATTCGGGTGTTGCATTTGTGTTGGATTTGGGTAAGTTTTGCACTGTACCTAAATCCAACATCAAATCCAACCCTATACTAGGAAAAGTTAATGCAAGAACTAATACCCCCAGAAAAGATCCCCTGCTTCTGAGCACAGTCCTGGAAGCAGACAGCGATGTGTTTTGCCTTCCTGTGATTTCTGTACTTTTTGGAAGCTCACATGGAAAATCAAGGGTTGCAAACTCAGATAAAACATCAAAGAAAAGGTAATTTAAAGCAAGGACTGACACATGAATACCTAGAAAACTTTGTACAGAACTAGTCTGATTCCAGCACATCAGGAAAACAAGATTTGAACCAAGACCTGAGGACTGTAGGACAGATTTGATGATGAATGAATTTGCCTCTTCTCTGTTACATTTCTATTGCTTAAGAAATCTTTATCAGAACCTAAATATGCATTTTTCTAAAACCTTTCTATCATAACACCCTTTGTTTACAGTCATTCAGCAGATCTTGCATTCCATCCACATCGGACACTTTCTCCTGTCTCCTCTCTAACAACTCCCATTCCAGGCTCCTGCACAAGGGGTGATGTGGTGAAATGGGAACCATGTTCTGTCAGTAATGAACACATCAGAACTCATTCATTGATGACTCCTGCACTTCAGTGACTATAAACAAGCCCAAACCATGCCAAACACATCCAACTCGAAATTATAGCCACACCTCGTGGTGCTGCTTCTGCATGGAAGGAGGAAGGAGGATTTCTGCCTGGTTGCCACTAGATGGAGTGAAGCCAAAACAGCAGATTGAATTAGTGTTGTGATAGAAACACATCCTTTTCCTAATAGGGTTGTGGGTTTGTTTTTTTGTTGTTTTGGGTTTTGTTTTTTTTTTAATTAAACAAGCCTATTAAGCTGAAAACCAAACCTGTCTGGCTCTAGAGTGAAAGATCTCCATTTATGTTAGTATGCCGCATTGATTTGTAGGGTTCACTCAAAGGACTCATGGCACATGGACCTTCCAGTTTGTACACTGGAGAATTGAAGTAAAATTCTTGAAAGACTGGTTATCTTCTTTGTCTTCCAGCACGTAATTTAGATGAGTAAATAAGGAGTCTGAACTATGGAGAAGGTCCTTGTGCTGTGACTGCAGGTACACAGGTTTCATCATTAATATCTGGTGGAGCCAACATGCTTATAAGAGTTTAGCAATAGTCC
The DNA here is from genome assembly GCF_000695815.1 of Acanthisitta chloris. Lineage (NCBI taxonomy): Eukaryota > Metazoa > Chordata > Aves > Passeriformes > Acanthisittidae > Acanthisitta > Acanthisitta chloris. Next base: position 13,716 of record NW_008689720.1, on the reverse strand, counting down.
ATTTTCTCTCTTTCTCTTTCATTCTGTTATCATACCTTTTGAACTTGTCTATGTGGGCATGTGGGCATCTAAACTGCCATCCCCTGCTCAACTAATTACATACTCATAATAAATAGGGAAATCACAAAATATTTCTTCTAGGTGTGCAGCATATTATCACTTACACCATTGTCACAGCACAGTTGGTATTCCCAGATGTGCTCAGCATTGCCCTAGTTCTGTTTTTGACTATGGGAGTTTTGTTGTTGCTTTAGATGACAGATAACAATAAGATAACAGTTTGGTTTCTGATAATCTACTACATGCATATATGCATTTTGAGAAGTACAGTGCAGTTTGAATGGTGAACATACCTACATAAAGTTAATTACATTGATTTTTTTAAATTGTACCAAATCTATGCCTGAAACAGATGAATGCTCTGAAAGAAAGTCCAAAGGTGCTTTATGTACTGTTTTGCTTAGTTAATAGAATAGAATATAATAGCACTATTTTAGCTGGAAGGGACCTACAAGGATCACCTAGTCCATCTGCCTCATCAAGTGCTGTGCAAGCTAACACATGTTGTTAAGGGAATTGTCCTAATCACACTGGGCATTCATCACTTGTTTGGAAAGCCTGTTCCAGGGTTTGACCACCCTCTCGATATCTATTCAAGTCCTAAGAATCTTTATCTCCTGTCACATCTTATTTGGCAAGAAAGTAAGCAATTCATTCATACTCTTCCTTGAATCTGAGTTATAAGCTATTTTTAACCATTATTCCTTCTGAAGCAGGAAACATTGCTACTTACAAACTTTGAAGGTCTTCTGCTAACCAAATGAAAGACTTGCAGATCTCTGCTACCGCTAATACTCTTCCAGATGAGGCTGCTTGGATATTATTTCTTTTCCACCAAGTGAGGCTCCTTTTTATTGTACTCAGTGATGAAATGATTTAGGGCAATAGCTGGTCAGAAATACAAATACATCTCATCAAGAGCCTTTTAGAAGAAAATGTTGCTGAGGAATATTTCTTCTTGAAGAATAATCTTGTCTTTTCTCCAGGAAGTTTTGAACAGATTCAGGAAAAAATAGAACTTCAAAACAGTGATGTATCTACTTAAAATGTTCTGTTATAGGATTTTTGCGAAGTTTTTAGAAAGCAATTAAATTACTAATTATACAGAACAAGATATAAACATAATTCATACTAATTGATCTTTTGACTCCAAACACCATTTTGGTTTAGATTTAAAAACTGATTAGTGCTAATTACAAGAAAGCAATAAAAGCTGACATTTCAGTGTAGAGTTCATCAATTTGCAATAAAAACAATGTTTCTGCATGAAAGAATATTTCAAGCTCTTCTACACAGCTTCCCATGCCAAACCCTTACCTCTCCATGTAGTGCATACACACTTCAAGACTGTCACGGTTTAATAATCAAGGACAGATTTTAGGAATCTCAGTTATGCAAGTAAAACTTACTTTCCTGTTCCAAGACTAGTGACATTCTCTCAGGAGAGGAAGAGTGGGCAGAAATATAGGAGGGATGAAGAAAAAGCCGAGGACAAACATTGCTGCTCCTGATACTTCTGAGGGGACAGGGAAACTGAGCCCAGCTGGGATGCTTCCAGCCTAGGGCCGTGACAACTTCCCACATCCCAGCTCTTTCTTCAGTGACGCAGTGGAAACATCCAGGTATAGACCTCTGGCAAAGATAGTCTGCTTTCCACCCCCTCCCCATGGTAGTATCCTGCCAAAGTAACTTACTTGCACCAGCCTATCACTAGCTATGATTTTGACTAATAATTTGTATACTTTGTTCAGCTCAAGAATATCATGCCAGAATCTACAGGTTATTTAGGTGAGGTGTGTATCTTCTTGCTATAGGACTTTTTGATGCAGAAAGTGAAGTTCTAATTTACTCTTCCTCACTAACAAATTTCTGACTGTATTAACTCCCTCTTCCTTGACAACCCTGCTGGAGCATTGGTCCAATATCACATCTTAGAAACACCAGGTACATCAAATACTTCTTGCAATTAACTCAGACATTATATCAGGGCTCTCACACATGTCTTCTAACTATTCCTCATCCTATTTTCTTCACAAAAGTAAGCACCAGTGTATTAAAAATGAGTTTATGATTATTTGTTGCTTTGATTAAATTCTTTGAGTGTAGCCATTAGTATCCAGATACTTTTCTAATCTGCATGAGTGGGCATGTCTACAACTACATAGCTTCATTTTTCTGAAAATTACACATCAAATACAAAGGACCTTTTTTTAGTACTCAGCAGAGAGAAAGAAGCACTTTCGTAGGGAAAATCTGAAAATTACACATCAAATACAAAGGACTTCAATACCTTTTTTTAGTACTCAGCAGAAAGAAAGAAGCACTTTCGTAGGGAAAATAATTTCTTCTGAAGCCATGTGCAAGGCTATGGTACTCCAGAGGTATTTTTTTCTCTCTGACATTCTCAAAAGGGGACCTAGGTGACTAAGTTATAGTAGATAATTGATACTTTAGAAGGCAAAGTTTGGTCGGATGAATCCCAACAGCTGTGTCTTTATCTTCTAGTAGAAATTTTTTTTTTGACAATTAAAAAGCTCTGTATCAGAATATAGCTATGCATATGCTAATGCATATGTATTGCAGAGTATATCCAAACTCCATATAGGTTCAACTGCATTATTCTACTTTGCACCAATTACATTTATTTCAAGATAAGTTTTATTTCTGTCTCTTTCCTTTATGACCTACCTTTCTATACGTCTTCATAGTCTGGAAGACATCACTACCTAAATACTTGGTATATGGTCATGTTTTTTGAACTTACTGAAGAAAAAACATTTGGAAACATCTCATTCTCTTCATTGCATATTGCTTGGCAATATTCTCTAGTGAAAAAGTGGTTTTAAAATTAGGTTGCTTCCTGTTGCTCAGCTTATAAGTCTCAAGTCTTTATATAATTTTGCAGCTGTGAAATATCACTTCATTCTAAGGCTCTAAAGAAAATTGCTTCCTTCATTGTTGTTCAGGCAGGATCACCAAGCAAAGGAGAGAAGGAAGGGGCTGTGCTGGCTGTGCTGGCTGTGCCTGAGGTCAGAGCAGGGGAAAGTGAGTGGCTGCAGCTCATGTACACACAGCATTTGTCTAAAATGTGTTTGTGCCTTGAAGCACGTGAGCCAAGAGCCTGCACCCAGGGCAGACACAGCTCTGGCAGTGTGTCCTTGCCATTCAAACCTGTTATTCAGCCTCCACAGCGCTGGGCCTGTCCTTAGTCATGAAGGAAAATTATGTCAATGAAAGCAATTCTTTTTTGATATGGAAAAACGTCAGAAAGGGCTAGGATAAGATTAGAAAAACAATTTCTTTTGCTGATCAAACACAAATTTAAAGCCAGGTCACCAAAGGTGAAATGTCACTACACCAAGTTATGTAGTTTTGACTTCCCAGTTAATCCTTATTTCAAGGTAATGAAACTTAACTGTCAGCTGGAATACCATGTCCAGCCCCAGTATCCACACCTTCAAAAGGATTTTGAAAAATTGGAAAGCGTTCAGGAAACTGCTTCAGGAATGCTTTGAGAACTCTTTAATCCAGCAGACAAAGGCATAACAAGATCCAGTATCAGAAAGCTGTGTTTTGAAATACTCAGATTCAAATAAGGGTTATGAGAATTGCATAAGCAGAGACTTATTAGATAATCCATTACTGCAAACTTTTGAATCTAGACTGGTTTATCTTGTAAAAAAAACCATCCTCTGCTTAACTAGAACTATGGATTTGAGGCCAGAGTTAGCAAGAGTTGGCAGATCCCCCTTAGGCCTTGGTAAGCAGTAAGTCAATGAAAAGTAAGGTACTTAATTTCAAGCATTATGTCTCATGTCTTCTTTTTTTGAACATGCACTGAGAAGTTGTACAATAGTATCATGGCCAAAGGAAAACCCAAGCCAAGCTTTAGACAAACCCTGGTCTTTGGTTATTTTAAACTCTGTTCTTAGATTCTTATAGGCAAAAAAACCCAAACATTGTGTACCTTTTTTTATTCAAGTAAAGATGTGAGTTATAACCCAAACTTATATATATGTTCAAAGAGCTGGGAAAGAGGTTGTGCTGCAAGGAACAACTATGGATAACAATTTGCTTTAGGATTTTTTCTTTCCATACTTATTCAATGTCTGCTCACAAATTATAAGCTCATCAGATTTGGTCAGTATTTAGAGCCACTCAGTTAATTTTCACTAAAACAATTTGAGACCATTTTTATTTCTTTATTTTTTATTTGACATTCTTATTGCAATGGTTATCTGGTATTATTTATGCTACCTGAGTGGATGAGTGGTCTAACACATCCAATGCAAATACCTGCACATTCAGATTCTAAGTGTGACATCCACAGATGTTTGCTTGACTGAAGCTTCATTGCTTAACTTAATAAGTGCATAATCAAAATTGCAAATATTTGAAATCCTAAAAATATTCTCTGAGTACTTTGCACCACTGCAATGAACTTTCAGAGGAAAGTGGCCTGATACATCAGAGACTCGACATGTTTCCTTCTATTTTACACATCACTTTTCTCGGTGCTATGCTGCACCTTTTACCTGATGCTGCTTCATCTCTCTTTCTACGTAATTTTGTAGTTGTCAAATCCTTCTGTCACCATAGCTTTCTCAGACATTTCCTCATGCCTATTTTCTTCCCATCCTGACCACTCCAATTCCAGGTTATTCCACTCCAACAGACCACAGATTTTGAAAAGGATATGATTTGGGAAAATTAGGAGGCATATGTGCAAGTCACCTTGCTGTAGCTACACTGTGAAGCTCCGCTCATCTGCAGTGCACTTTTCCACTGAAATTGTCCAGGGCACCTAGTACTTCATTACATAAAGCAATATTTTCACTATGTGTACCCACAGAACTTCAGGAGCAGCAGAAGTTCTAAACCTTATCTCTGAACACTAAACCTCTGAAGTTCATTTATGAATTTCCTTATGGTTAGAGGGAATGGCACTAAGCCTGTCTTTTTATATGACATTTAAGCAGACAGTGATGGTATTGAAAACAGATCTGTAGACATGCTTATATATTCACAAGTTTGTCTATTGATTGCTAATTATGTCAGTTGGCTTGCTAGGAGGCCATCTCCCTTCTCAACAAAAAGACTCATAAGGTTGTTAAATGAAAGTACAGATTTAGGATTAGAAAAATAATAATGGGGGTGGCTTGCCTTCTTTTTTTCTAGTGCAATATTAGTGGTTTAATCTTGTTTCATTAACATGCAAATTTCTCCTTATTCCTATCCAGGCTTACTATCATATATAGAAAAGTGGATTATTCGCATCTTAAACAGCATGGCATGAAAAGAGAGATAACTATGCTCAGCAGTACTGTCATCCTCAAGTACTTTGGAGCTGAAGGCTTTATAAATACTTAGTTGTGATCAAATATATCCTTTGGAGAAAGGACAATGCTCTTCCAAATGTGATGTCAAACACTCATGACACTTGCAGATCTTGTAAAATAATAAACATTCCTGCATTGCCTGGACTGCTTTGTGTCCTGTATAGATGAGTCCCTTCTTGACCCTGCATAATTTAACATAAATTAAAATATATAGCGCATTTTAAGTATTATAATCAATATAGATTTACTGATGCCCTGACTATGCATCCATGTGAAAAGTCAGACATCTCAATGTTAGATATAGCTACCCAAAACACCTCACCCTTTGATGTTTATTATTCTGGTAATAATCCCAGTCCATCACTGAGAAATTCATAGAATATCCTGAGTTGGGACCCATAAGGATCACTGGGTCCAGCACTGAGAAATTCATAGAATATCCTGAGCTGGGACCCATAAGGATCACTGGGTCCAACTCCTGGCCTTGCAGATGACAGTCCCAAGAATCACACCATGTGCTTGAAAGCATTGTCCAAGAACTTCATAAACTCTGTCAGGATTTGTGCCATGACCACTTTCCTGGGGTGCCTGTTCCAGTGCCCAACCACCCTCTGGGTAAAGAACCTTCTTGTAATATCTAATCCAAATCTCCCCTGACACAGCTTTATGCCATTCTCTCATGTTCTGCCACTGGTAACCAGAGAGAAGAGATCAGTGCCTGCCCCTCTGCTTCCCCTTGTGAGGAAGCCATAGACTGCTATAGATCATAAGACACAGCAAACTCCTTCAACAGTTTTCTTGAACATTCATAAGGCTAGCTGATTTTTGAGAATGGACAGATGTCTGCATTCATTTAGGCAGCAGGCAATCTGGGTGAGCAGCAAGTGGTCCTCATGGAAGTCAGGGCAGCAGAACCATGATCGCTGACTGGGCTCCTCTAGCTGGAGAAGGAAGATGGCATGCCTCGCTCCTAGAATTTCTGACAACTGTTCAGCTGTCAGATTTGCTCTTGGGATGTATCTTTTTTGGTAGCTCTGCTCCTTTATCAGTTTGGATCTGATATTGCCTCTTTGGGAAAAAGGACATAGTAGGCTCACATTCAAGAAATTTCTAGCCTAAATTCACTGTCTGTAAATATTCTCTCTATAAATTTTTTTTTGCATAACACATACTATTTGGGATCATTTCTTAATTTAAAAGAAGACTTTTCATAGTGAATCCACTCACAGCTGACAAAGATCTCTTATTAGCTAACAACAAATAGAATAGTAACTGAAGGAATTAAGAAACAAAGTGCTATATCACTTAATGCACATATATATCTCAAAGTTTAGCTGGATAATTTAGTCAGATCCAGGCAGACATTATTGTGATACATTAGCAGGAAAGAGAAGGAAAAAATTCCCATCATTTACATGGAGTTGATGAATGAAGTACTAACTGTGCATAAATTGTATAAAATTGACCAGGGAAGTTAACAAAACTTGGCAAAAAAATTCAATCCACAGTCAAATTGCGATTCAAACTGGTACATTTCATTTTTAAAAATGCGTATATTCCTAAATTCCCAGCAAATCATAGATTCCACTTGTTTTGGCCAAATCTCAGTCCTGCTCTATTTCATGCAATAGATGTGAATGCTTTTGTAGCAATAGAAACTTGTTGACATTCAGTTTTCCTGGTCTCTGATCACATCTATTTATTTCCTCTGTTCATGAAAAAAGCATCTTAAGGAAATAGCATAAAGGAATCTAGACCAGATATTATATTTACGAGGACTTGCAGGGACAGTCTTATGTGGCAAATGTTACATTATAGGATATTTCATGCTCTGTCAACACATCACCTCATTCAGTAGCAGCTAAATATTATTTCTCCATAACATTTAGCTGACATGTTCCTAATATGTTTGAAATATTGGAAGAGGATATTATCCTTTTGTTTAAACTGATGATTTCAGTTAAATGCTTTTGTATTTCCCAAAACATCCACTGCCAGTCACTATCAGTGAGATATATTTAGGTTTAATTAAAATATCAAATTCAATTGTGCCATGTGATATTAATATAAAAAGGGATATTAACTTTTCCCTTGTGTGTCACACATATTAAATTGTTATCATATGTATTCCATCCTCAACATATCTCTGGCAAGATTCATGTCACTTAAAATTTGCCCTGCTGTCAGAAGGAACCATCCATCATTTTATTTATTAGCATGGAGCATCCTCTGCTGCTTGGGGTGAGAGTGGGCTTCATCTGCTTTGAGCAACTCAAACATTTTCCATAACCTGCTTGCTCTGTGTAGCAAGGAAGAAAATGCTTATTAAATTCAAATGAGACATGGTCTCTGTCATGGACAGCAATGGACTGTCTCAAGAGCAGCAATAGGGCAAAGCCTGAAGTACACAGAGCAAAAGAGACAGAGAATTCCTTACAACGTATAACAGTGACAGCAGGCTGAGAACCATCTTCTCTTCTTTGTAGCTGCTGTGACATGAGGTCCACAAGCAAGGACAACATGGTGCTTTGTGTGGGCTTTTTCTCCTTCAGGGCATGCTGCAACTAATTAGTCTTCTTTCATATTAGGGAAGTTTTGAACGATTTTACCTCTGAAACACCAGAGATTTGAAACACTTCAAACTAAAGCTGGAGCATGTTATACAAAGATACAATAACTATGGCTGGGTTATAAGGCAGGTTTTGAGAGGAAAAACACCAGGAGATGAAGAACTAAGGAGGAACAAGGAAATGTTAGCTGATGCAGCTGGAGAAAAAATACCCCCAAGATTCTGGAACTTTGAATTTTACTTTTTCTTCCTTTCCAGTTGCATGAACTTGTACTGTTTGGGAGTAGAGGGAGACATCACACAAAGAGCACCACTTGTAAGAATCTCACTCAACACATTTTCATGAAAGAAATTAACCAGAGACCCAGTTAATTACTCACAGTTCTTGGAAGAAGCTATATTGGCTGCCTTCCTGGTTCCACACATATTGCCTTTATTAGGCATTATACAGCAAGTGAATCATGCATGACAGGGCTGGTCTGGCTGTAATATTTTGAGGTTATCTGGTCCTATTTAGTGATGTTCCCTAGAGATCCAGATGTCCCCATAGCCACTCATGACAGTGAAGAAGGAAGAGAACTCATCTCAAATGGACTACTTCTCTCTGCTACTCATCTCTCTCTTCTTTGGCTAGGTAACCTCTCAATCTAACCAGAGAAAAGAGCTGGAGTGGAGGTTAACTGGTGTCCTAGGCCATTCATTTCATCCTCGATTTAGGCAGGATCACCTGCTCCAAAATCACTAAAGCATCATCAAAACAGGATAAAAAAAGTGTATCTAAGGTTAATTTTGAGAAGGGGAATGTCAGATCTCTGAGAGCTTAACACCAGCTTTTTTTCTTTTAATTGTTATTGAAGGTTGTTCCAAGCAAAAATCCAGACCTATGTCATAGAGTGTATGAAACAGAAAATATAGGCCTAGACATGCGTAATGTGTTGGCATATGAGATCACTGCTTTCATTCTAGATGAGCAGATTTTGAAGGGTTCTGGGTGGCTCAGGTTCCTCAAACTATTTTTGAGAATTGAAGTGTTTTGTAAAGGGTTCATGACTTAATGAACCACAGTTTTAAAATTAGTGCTGAGAAGCACACGTCTGGCTTTTTCTTTCTGAGAAAGAACCAATGAATATCTGTGGGCCCATTCTGTCTTAAAAGGGCATTAACATTTCACACTTCTCCTTCCCTCTGCAATTTTTGTGCTCTACACTAGTTATCCCTTTTCTTACTATGATCTCCTCAAAACCAGTATGACACCATTTCATATTAAGCCTTCACCTGGCTAAGTAGGAATCATCCCCAGGGTGGAAAAATATTCCAGTCAAGGGTAAGTTTATTTCAGGCCCTGTGTGGACTCATCTGTTTTAATCCAGTAAACTGAATTTGTGAGCCTTGTGGAGAGTTTTCAAAGGTAGATGTATGAAGAGCAATATTTCCTGCAAGAAAACACACAAAGGAGAAACAACTTTCAACTACCTAAAGCCTGGAGCATACAGATGGGCTCAGGTCATCTGGACACCTCAAATGAAATTTTACTTGGAATGAAGTGAAAGAAAATAAAGGTAGAGAAAGGTGATAGCATGTTGTTTTCCTTCTAAAGAGTACACAGAGTAATTTATATTTCAAGACAGAATCAGGAAATACTGAGAACTTTTCATTCATGTTAGCTGTGAGATACAAAGATGACATTTTTGCCAGGAATACATTTATTCATGTTAATGAAGTTCATTATCATGGGTTGGATGAAGTATTTACTCTTGTCCTGGGATGGGATGTTGCCCTGTCTCAGGTAGAGACGTATTTTACAGTTGTTTTTCACATAGCAGAGATAAAGTAGTGAAAAAAAACAGGATCAAAATTACCGCTGCTTAGAGTGCTTTTCTGGCTTGAATCCACAATGTTAGAAAGAACTCCAAATTAAAAAACAGGTGCACTATGTCCAAAGGCATTTAGGTGCCTAATTGTCTGTGAAAACAGTACAAGCTGTTGAAGATCTTGACAAGTGTGATTAATCTTAAGTGAACATGACATTCTCTTGCATTCTTGCAGCTTCTCCTAAGCCACGACCCAATATTGCCCATGCAACCTATTCCACAGGCGGCTGAATTATCACGCAGATAAGCTCTGTGCCAAACGCTCTGCGTCAGCAGTGGGATATCATGGTTTATAATTCCCATTCAGCAAGGTGGCATTGAACGGAAGTTATTAAGGAGCCACAAGTGGAATACTTGTGCTAAGTGAGTGTAGCTGGGGCAGGTCCAGCCACCGAGACTAAGGAAACTGAAGACCAGGAGTCAGTCACCAAGGACAGACCAGATCAAAGCTCCAGATGGAAAGCACACTCTGGAAAGCAGAGAAATGAAGTCTACCCCAAACCAATGAGCAAATCAAAAGCCAGGAAATGATTGAAAGTCTTGGATAAAGGTGACCAAGGATGAGAACAAGACAACGCAGGTTAGTTGACAAGCAGAAACAATGTAGAACCAAAGGGGTACTGTAAGGTTGTGAAAGCAGTTTGTGGGATTGTGCCTGAATCAGAAACATATGCCATCCCTTAGACAGGCTTTCTAAGACACTGATCTTCCATGAGAGTATTGAGCTCAGCTTCTGGCCACAGAGCTTGACTGCTTACTCAAGGCCTGAGAGAGTATACATGCTTAACCTGATACAAATAATAAGTTTGTTTATTCAGTGCAGATACGCCAATTTACAAACAGGGAAAATTCATACAGTCTGCCGTTGGAATCACCAGATCTCTCAAGTTTCTTCTTTTCCACCTTATATAACTCTGTTATCATGTCTTAGGACAGGAATGAGGTTAGGGTGTGTGACTGACAGTACATCTCTCAAACCTCCTTTGGCTCGGGGGCTGTGCTACAGCCTTCATGCTCTCCAGGCACTCCTGCCAGATGTGTTCACAGATCAAGACAAGCTCTGTGTTCAGGGCTGCAAAGCAGAACACGGTTTCTGTAGTGGCGGTGACAGAGATATGGTCCTTGCTGTGAAGGAGATGGGCACCAGTTGTTTGTGCTTTGTCTCAGTGTGAGACAAAAGACATGGAGTACAGTCATTCCTGAGGTCTGGCCACATCAGAAGTAGAAAGCAGTCATTAAATCTGTAGATTAAAAGTAGGTATAGGATTCAATAGCTTGCTGAATTAATGGCTCTGTAATTGACAGGGGACATTAAAAGGTTACTCTGTTAGTTTAAGTACAGCATACAATAGAAGTCAGGCACTCACAGTGGAGGAAAGATGCAGCAGTATCAATAATGATGTGCTTTACACTGATACTGCTGGTTAAATGCCATCTGCAGCACGTAACTAGTCAAGTTTTAAAAAGTAAAACAAAAAATGCACACCTAACTAGAGTATTTACTAATGGCTTAAAATTCTAATTGTAGACCAGAGCAACGAATAAACATGCTATGCATTTTCTATGTCAAATCAAGACACCTTGCAGTTCTCATTAATCAAGCTGTAAAAAAATAGGAACCCAAAAAAGTTGTTTAGAATCGAAAATGTCTGTTAGTCTTACTACTCGATATGTGGAAGGAATACGCGTGAAAACAATCATTGACCAAACAGAAAACGAAACATTTCTGTTTTAAAAATAAAGCATGTAATGAGAAAATAAAAAAAATTATTTATGAAGTCAAACGACTTTTAAATCTTTAAATTCCCCACATACCTTCTAGGATTATAGTAACCTGTGGAAGGTCATTATAGTTATAAGGGAAAAGATTAAATAAGCACTTAAGCAGACATAAATAAAACAGACAGGTTAAAAGCTATTAAATTGAACAAGGCTAGAGGGAAACTTATCAGTGCTGTAAAGGAATCCAAACTAACATAGAAGGAAACAAACACAGTATTGAGAATGGCTAATGGGAAGTAGCAACTCCGGAAGTACAAAATGATGTCCCAAGTCATCTGTACCAAAGAAACTTCTCGGGCTATAAGGAGGAATATGAAGAATATATTACAGCAAAACTATATCTCTAAAGAGATAAAATTTTCATTGAAATAATAAGACAATATGATAGCAAACTAGTAGCTAGATGGAGGCCTAAGGGCCTGCTATGGTCTTTGCTTCAACAAGCGCTCAGCTGGAGGCCCATACCCCTTCCTCTGACCCAGCTACCCATCTGTTGAAGGAGTAAAATGGGAGGCTGAAAAAAGGCCTTGAAAATAGAGCATGATCCAAGAGGAAGCATTCTTCCTAGGGAAAAAATCAGAGTGAAA
>NW_008689720.1:0-1368 GCF_000695815.1 Acanthisitta chloris | reverse complement strand
CATATACATATATCAGCCAGTCATTTGGATCAGGAGCATGAGAGATGTGCCTGTGATAGAGGTTTTGGGGAGGCAATGGAGATGTGTGGCTCCTGTGCCTGTTGGACCATGGCTAGAAATGTAGCTTGATCTCTAAACTAGCAATTTCATTTCTCCCAGGGAAAAATAAATAGGTAACATGTGAAGGAAAAACATACAATTAAAAAAAAAACAGGATTTTTTAGTTACTCGTGGGGCATAACTAAAGTTCCAGAGGTGTAGCTTCACTGAATTCTCTGAGGAATGTTTTTGCCCATAAAGCTTTTAAAATAAGGGATGGATTATATTCCAAGTATGAATATTTCTAAATATGTCTGGGCTTATATATTTCTCAATATTTCTATTTTTATTTTTCTGACTTTTGCCCGAACAAAATATAAACAAAAGCATTTTTAACTAGTTCTGTGTGCCTCAAAGAGACAAAATTATGCATGCTTTCTAGGGAATGAAAAAATAGCATATCATTTCGTGTGGAAAAAAATTAATTAAATACAGAATAAATTAAAAATGCTATGTAGGTCACCATTAAAAAAATGTACATGCTGCTGTCATACAACTCCTTCTCTGTTTCAGGTGCTACAATCTGCCAAATTTGGATAAATATTGACTTTTAATGGCACCTGACGTACAAACAGGCATAGACAGCATTCAACAGCGTCAGTGAAATGCAGGTCATTGCATTGATTAACAGTGCATCTGTTATAACTCATCATGGTGTTCTCCCTAATTTTAATAAGCAATTTTGCCAAAATGCTTACTGGAAATATTACAACATCTTCCTGCACTAAGAAAACCCAAAGGAGCTATTTATCTGTTTCAACTGTATCTTGTTTAAGCAGAGGGTCATGCTCAAACCCAAGGCTTGCCATTTTGCCTAGGAGACAGGTCTAAGATTTGACTTAAGACTACAGCACATCTGCAGGATAGAGAATCCTTTTCCACAGGTCACTTAAGTCATCCTGAGCAAAAAAAAAGGAATACCAACATCAAAGACGCACCAAGGAATGACAACCACAGCCGCTGTGACTGAACAACCCAAGAGTCAGGAAGAGGAGGCTTAGCATCCTGATTCTATTTTCTGTGCATGCCAAGATTTGACGTGTAGTTAACCCAGCCGGGGTTAGGAACCCAAACAGTCTAAGAAAAGCAAACTCAACTTGGGCAAAGAATGCTTTGTCCTACCTCAGACTTAGCCCTCAGGTGATCAGGCACTGCATGCTTTTAATTTTACCAGCTAGGGATATTTTTTAAATGTTCAGAGAACAAACGTGTCTGAATATTGAGCATGACACAAAATGTCACGAACGCTTAAAGTCGCCGATCCTTCAG
>NW_008689719.1:20392-24479 GCF_000695815.1 Acanthisitta chloris | reverse complement strand
TTTCATTGCACTATGGTAATATATTCAATTTTAAGTCAGGTGTAAGGATTTGATTCCATAAAGTATGGAATATATAGGTAAAACAGATGTGAAAACACAGTATTTCCAAATTATAACTTCCTGTTGCCTTGTAGATCTGATCCAAAGTTCATTGAAGTCTGGTAGAATCCATCAACTTCAATGGGATTTCACCATGCTTTGTGCATGCATTTTGTCAAAATGCTGAAGGAATGGCCTAGTTTTAACTAACATGGACTGAAAAATGGACTCTTAAATTTCTGACATATGGATTTCATCATTAATGTTACTGTAAACTGCACTTTTTAATAGGAAATATAATTAAATTATGTTTTCACATTTGAAAAAATGTAAGATGGTCACTTGAATGTTCTTCAAGGTAAGGAACATAGTCACTCACAAAGCTCAATTCATATTAGTTTCTTCTTGGTAAAATTTGTCTAGATGCATGATTGATGAAAGAAATGTATAAACATTACCATTTTTGGGTATTAAACTGCACTTTTTAATAGGAAATATAATTAAATTATGTTTTCACATTTGAAAAAATGTAAGATGGTCACTTGAATGTTCTTCAAGGTAAGGAACATAGTCACTCACAAAGCTCAATTCATATTAGTTTCTTCTTGGTAAAATTTGTCTAGATGCATGATTGATGAAAGAAATGTATAAACATTACCATTTTTGGGTATTGTTAATGGAAACAGAGAAAACAAACTCGACTTGGAACATGAAGAGGAAGCAAGGTATGAAGCAGAGGAGAAAATTCATTAAATAAGAACATGAAATTTTAATTTTTCTTCTGTGACATGAAAAGAGTTATTCTTGCTGATTTCTAAATACTACATCCTGGACTTAAAAACTTAACTGTTCTGAGAAAAATAAAATGCTAAAGAGGCTGTAAAAAGAAAAAAGGTACAAAAAAGGAAAAAAGGTATAAACTCATGAGAAAGTTGTAGCATATGACTGTTAAAGAGAAATCAGTGACCTATTGTCTCCTGTAAGTATAGCTCTTATTTTCTACCTATATCTTTTTTTTTTTTTAACCCAGTCCCTCTATTATAGTTTTTATAAAGCACAGAATACTGATAGTGGATGCTCCTCCAATATATGCAAATATGTTTTATGTTTTAGAATAACCTCCTTTTTTAAAAAAGCAAATAAACTGTGAGTAGCACTCATGGAGTGCAGCAAATTTTTTTCAAACTCTCCGTGACATACACGAAGAAGCATTCTGATCCAGTTTATGAAAAACAAAATCAAAACAAAATAACTACAACCCATACTTGCCTATCATCCTCAGGAAAAGGTGACCCACTATATCCTGAAAAGTGTGCTTTAATTTTTTTTATTTCTTTTTTTTTTTTTTTTTTAAATAGGTGAACTCTGTGTGCACTGTGTTGTGTGTCAATTTTCAGACTTTGAAGACAAATAATTACCATATTATACCATTGTGCAAACAGTGTTTAAGTTGGGGTCAAATCGTACCGCTTTCCCTTCCACAGACTTTGCATTTGTGTCATACATGGGGTTTTCAAAAGCAGCTTGTCCATTATTATTTTCATGTACAGAGCATCCTGTATACTGTGTTTTAGGAGCAGTCCTGTAGAAGAAAAACAGAGCATTTGTAACTGCATTTCTCTTCCCTGACTTAATGTGCTTTAAAACTCAAAACAGAATTTAGCTCTCAATTCCAGTTATCGGAGCTAAATATAACACCCCAAATTTTTGGTTCAATATCAGTGCTAAGAATTAGCAGTGTTTGTCAAAGTTTAAGGGACTTATGCTGCTCACTTATAAACTTAGTTAACAATCTTAGAAGAGGCTATCCATTGTTATTGGATCCATTATCCAAGTTGCTATCCATTCTACTTGGATGATAAATTTCAAAGAGTACAACAAAATCTTGCAAAGACACAATATTTCCCCAGCGAGATGACTCAGGCTTTCTTTTTCTCTTTGGAGACTCAACAAGTTTATCAAGAATGAAGGATTTTATTTTTTCCTAAATAACTCAAAATATCGAACTCTTAAAAACTTTTCATCTACATTGTTACACAAAATGCATACTATATTGTAAATCATCAATATAAAATGGAAAGAAAAGTGCTTACAGCATACACTTAATAGCAAATGCATAAGAAGACTATGTGGCAATTTTTCATATTCTGAAGCAATTGCGAACAAGTGGTACTATTTAAAAATGATGGTATGTGTTTTAAACTGTTATACTCTAGAGTGTATTACTATTATTACTGTGAGGCTATCAGATGCAAATTACCATTTTGCCAGTTAGTATGCAATGAATTTTCTTGCCATTAAAGTTATTAAATTTTCTTTAGTCATCTAATGCTTTAAAGCTATAGGAAAGGTTTACTTGACACTGCATCCAAAGCGCTAATACCAGTCTCAGTCACATGAATGAAACTGTTGAATTTAAACTAATGAAACTGAAAAAACTGGTGGCTATCTAACATAATTGCATATGAACTAATAATTTCAGACGCAGAAGCAGTTCCACAATGAAACCTCTCAATGACATAATACTTGAATATATACTTGTATGCCAATAAACAGAACAGGCATGAAAATAAATTACTCAGGATATGACTCAATTCTGCCCCATGAAAAAAACAGCCAATTTATTTTGAGTACATGCAAAGTCTATCAATTATATTATTCCCCATATGCCAATAATTTATAGTATCCATTTGATTATCATAAAGAGAGACATTTATAACATTTTTAGGAGGTAGGAATGAAAGTATAGCATGGTACAATAAACTTGTCTCTTAGTCATTATATCAGATCTTAATGCAGGTAGGAAGAACTGTCTACATGTGTATTTTGCAAACATTTTGTGGTTTTACAGAAAGCTTTATTTACACTAGCAAAGATTGAAGGCAATAAAATCACCAACACATAGAGGAATAGAAGAATATGGTATATATAATTTGCACTTACCTTTGTTTATAAAGATAAAAGCCAAAACCAGCAAATATAAGGGCAAAGAAAGGCACAAGGATAGCAATGGCCACTGAACTACTATTTGTACCATGTGGTTGATTTGAAGAATTTGAACCCTCAGACATGTTAAGACCTAAAAAAAAAATAAGAAAAAACAAGTATTGTAGTTTATGTGCCTGTTAGCCCCAGTACATATTACTCTATAAACTTCAGAATTCAATAACACTTTGTTATTGGTTCATCATAACGTGTTCAGCTGCATACATACAGCTGCATGCTGTGACCACCTGGCAAGTAAATGTATACCATATTCTGATTAGTAAGTGGATGCAAAATGTTGGGAGAAGAGTACATATCCTCTGGTACAATAAATACCTTACAGCATAATTCTGTATGGGATTCAAGTTTTGGATGTTGTTAATACATATTAATGTACTGTGTTACAAAAAGTCAAATTTATAGTAATACATATGTTACATTGATTATATTGCTGATTATATTTGTATATTTCCGTAATTAATAGTACATGTTTAAAACTCAAACATATTGTCAAGGAAAGGTCAATGACCAAAGGAGGCAAACTGAAAATCCACTATTTCCTTAGGCCCTGCTGTTGATACACAGAGTGAAAGAGAGGAAAAATTTTGAAGAGCTAAAGCCAGATATTGATGACAAAATAGGAATATGACCTGCTGCATGGTTGAGAAATACATTACCTACATTATCTATATGGGCAAGTTGTACCCCTTCTAAATGTGAGGAAATGAATAACAATGCAGATTCAAAGTTATTTTTTAAGCTTTTTAACTGGATCTTTTAAGCATTGCACAGGTCATAACATTTTCTGACTTTCTTGATCTTACAGGGCACTATATAGAAATTTTAGAAAACACTACAAAACCAACAACCAAACCAGACAACAATCCATGTTTCAAGAAAATTTGTGTGGGAACAGCAATGAAAACTTTTTTTTTCAGAGAAGTGATTTTTATGCTTTTGTGAATGAAATAATGAAGTGGTAAACATGCTAAACAAAATCTGTTCAAAGATTGTGAATCTCTCTAGAGTTGTATTAGTGAATATATTAACTTCAATGAATTCT
>NW_008689719.1:19133-20358 GCF_000695815.1 Acanthisitta chloris | reverse complement strand
GTTATAAATGAACAAAAAGCATCTTCAGTATATTAGAGAACAGGATCGCACAAATGTCCTCTGAAAATTAGCTGGAGAAATATAATTTTCATAATAACCTATCAAAACACTTAGGGAAGACTTACATTTTAATTAGATTACTTCCAAATATTTTTAAGATGTTAATGAAAGGAAATACCTAGTTATATTCATTTAAAGAAAATATTTCTTGATAAAGATATTTCTAAAAATTCTTTTTGAATAATTTGCATATGCAAATACAGTGAAAATCAAGATCCCAAACAGTGCATTTTACTGTGGCTAAAAACTGTAAAAAGAGAAAAATTTCCCTTTATCTCATACAGTCATTAAAAAATCCTTTCAGCACATCCAAGAATTACAGAAATCCCTGATTTTACTGATAAAAAAATAAGAGTGGACAATACTTTGTGGCTGAAAGAACATAATTTTCTATCCACATGGAGGAATTCTACCTGAAGATAAGTATTTTATCTAAAGAGACATTACGTTACTGAAAAGTAAGTCCTCTTCTATGGCATTCTCTATAATAGTTCATCATTTAAGAATTCAATATTAATTAAATTCAAATTCTCATGGAAGGAGAAATGTCACAGTTCTTAATACAGTATCAGAAAAGAAAATGAAAGTGTTTTCTTAAGAGGCACAACAGAATACTTTTACTCTGCTACCAAAACTCTCTTGGCATAGAACCAAGAAGTTGATTTTTTTGAAATAAACACTTATCAAGTAAGTAAGACTTTGTTCTTAAGAGCAATATAAATATTTACTTGAAAATATTTATCAGTTTCCCTCTTCTAGCAAAAGTTTGCATGAAAAGTCGTTTCAGGACCATGAGCAAGAAATCAGTTTATCAGAGCATTCTACATGTGTTTTCTAAATGGCTATTAAGCTGTGAAATGAATGCATTTTACACATATTTATAAAAAAACATTGCTCAAAACACTACAAATTAATAGCTATACTAAGCAGCATGTTGCAAGGCATCTATAGTGCCTTACTTCTTTGTAGGTACTACTTAAAAGAGATTGTAAAGCTATTAATAATCTCAATAATCTATAAAATCTAAATTCTGATAACATTCTGCAGATACTCTTATACCACTGGACATAAGAAAACAGAATATGGAATAATGAAGTGGCAAAGAATTAGAATTTATTGAATACCTAATCTTTGAAGTCCAAATTGACCATAATCTTTACCCTGG
>NW_008689719.1:11607-19109 GCF_000695815.1 Acanthisitta chloris | reverse complement strand
TCAGCAGAAACCTGCAAACAAAAGGTACTCAATTAAATGAGGAAAAATTCGTTGCAAGTTAAAAGCATCTCTTTGGAAGGGAGCTATTCTATTCTATATCTTAATATGCTTGACTGGTAGTTATTATTCCCCATTATAAACACCCTCTTTTTTAAGGAAATCTATAAAGTTCAAAATAAAAGACAGAACTGTTGAAGGCACAGCTTAGACATGATGGCTTGTGGTCACATATTAAACCTTATGCTACCTTTAACTGCATTTTTTTAAAAAAAACAGCAAAACAAAGTTCCTGGCACTTCGAAGTGTCAGCATTTCTAAGCTCTTACATGCTTCATAATTGTCTGATTTGTTTAGGAAGTAGATGGAAAATATTATATTGCTTATAATCCTAAGGATGCAAGAATTGAGGTTTTAATAACTACTTTTAAACTAGATAAAAAAGACCTCACATTATTTGACAGTTCCTTTGATCTTTCTCAGTGCTTATCACAATAATTACTTAATTATACAGTTGTAGACCTGAAGAATATTGAATAAGAATTTGGTACAAGGGCAAAATATGCTAGTATAAACTAAAAGGCTTGTGGGAGGAAGGATATGGTTATGATCCTATTATCTCCCTTATTACAGTAAGTACAGTCTGAAGTAATGCACTGTATACAAATTGACAGATACTTGCTTCTAAGGATAGTTAGTATGTTTAAATTCAGTGGTCCCTAGGCAGGTTCCTTCCAGTATTTCCCTTAAGCTTCCTTTTCTCAAGGCAACAATACATCTTCAGCAGTGACCTGAAGCTTCATTTTCTCTGAAGAAAGGGTGCATTTCTCAGGTGAATTTCTTACTTTGGGGTAAAGCAGCTTCTCTGAGCTACTTCAGGATGAGAAAAACAAAAGGTCAACTAAACCAGTGTGTAAATAGCATATGGAATGTAGGGAGTATACTGTCTACTTTTGTATATTTAGAAGTCTGAAAGTAAATTCCTTGCTTTTGATGTATTTTTGTCATCTCAAGAGCAGGTTCATGAAGCCTAAATTTGTAGAAAATAGGAGAGTTAAGCCCTTTTAGCAGTACGTTTATTGCTCAAGCAGTTTAAGATTTTCTGCTTTGGTTTTGATTTTGTACCTTTCAAAACATTACTATTGAAGCAGTGCCACATGTTACAAAAATAAATATCTCTGTGCACACAGCAATATACACCTCTTCTCTTCCTTTGGCATGTGCACTCATATTGGTGTCCCTGCTTTACCAGTAGGTGAAACATAAGAAAGCAGACAAATTCCTTGGAAAATGAGATGGTGTAATAAGATTGTATGAGTGTTTATCATAATCAAAATTATTTTAGGCAATTTCTTTTCTGAAAAATCTACTTTTTCACAATCATACTTTCTCATGGTTTAAACACATCCCAGACATCTGGGCTGTTGCTTCTTCTATTTACCCCTCTTCTTCACCTCTCTTCTCAGTTATGTGCTCTCTTCTCTCTTTTAATGACTAAGCTTACACTCAAAACCTCCAAGGGGCCTAATGCTAAATTGGAGTGATCTATTTTGTTTTCCCCATACATGCAAAACTTTATGGTTTTCATGGTATTTCTAAAAATATCACCAAAATGTAAGAAAAAAGCTAGCATAATAATAGAAATTGCTATTTCATTAATATGAGATCATAGTATTATAATGATGATAAAATTTCTAAATATATTGGAATAAAATTGAAAGAGGCCTACAAGAAAGGCTTCTGTATTAACACATTATAATTTTGCCTACACTGTATGACTGTTCCCACATTTTCCCCTTGGACTGATTTCCTACATCTTGCAATAAAATTTTCATTTAATTTAATGAAGCAGCCTTTGCTAACAACATTCCATTTGATGTGTCTCAGGATTTTTTGGATGTAGAGCACCAGCATGATTTCAGACAAACAAGAGAAATTTCTCTTTTGTAGCAGAAATTTACTCACAAAACCATCCATAGCCCATTTTTCCTCTTTCAACTTGCTCGCAGATGTATGGGAGGGCGCTTTAATGAGATATATGTGGAGCATTAGCCGAGCTTCCTGGCTTTTATACACTCCTGTAGAACATAGTTTTGAAAATTTGTATTTGTGTTGAGCAGACAAATAATTTCATCTTTAAAATAAACATTTAATCTCTTGTTTTAAGAAGGGAAAGCAGGAAGAATAGGTACCAAGTGTTACTGCTATTAGTTTAGTAAGATGCAGTTTTGTAAAAAAAAATTATTTCAAATATCGTAGTAGTATTTTTAGATTAGACTGTAGAGATGACAGAAGGGAAACCCTATAGACACAGCTGCTACTTAACAGTTATGGTAACAAGCCTTAGACAGAGCAAACATTGACAGCAATCTAATTTGAGATGGAAAATACTGTTCTGAAACAGGCAGAGTGTATTTAAACCTCACATCCCTACTTTCCATATATGTAATTTAGTGATCACTTAAAGAATGTGATAATAGGAACATCCACACATAAATTCTTTTCCAAAAGCCAGTGCTAAATTAAAAAATTTCTAAATTTGAAAATATTTCAAAAAATATTCTTCATCAGTCAATATTACATGTTTTTTTTTTCCAGGTAATGAGGAGACTTGTATGCAACCTTATTTACTTTGTAGGCATAATTGACTCCTTATTCCTGCAGAATAAATATTTAGATCCCAAATATCCTTATTTATTAATTTGGAAATGAAGAGAAAATACTACAATGTGCTTAGTGATTTAATCATCCATTACAAAGACGATGGTGAATAGTGACAGTAAACTTACAATTTTTTCCTCCATATTTTAAAACATTTTAATCACTTAATCATTTAAAACTTCGAAGGTTAAATAGGTGACCATGCTAGTATGATCATTTCCTTTCTGGTAGATCACTGAAATAACTTTTCCTTGCATACAAACTCCTCTCTTTGATGAATTACTCAAGCTTATGTTGCACTTTATATGAAAAAGAGCTAATGATGGATAAAATTTTAACAGAAACAAAACTAAAACCAAGCAAAAGAAAAAACCTCAAAACCAAACCCCAGCAATAATACTAATTATACTTTCACCTCCAGAAAATTCCACCAAACCTAAATTAAAACTCACAGAACAGACTTCATACTGTAATGAATTTGATTTAAACACTGTCTTTCATTCATCACTTTTTTCCCTTTTCCTTTTTTTTTAATGCTGACTAGCAGATGCGGATGGCATGAGACTGACAGACTGATCACCTAGATTGTGTGGCAAGGTCTTGGTAGCAGGGATTGTACACAAGTGGCTTCTGTGAAAACTTGCTAGAAGCTTCTGACTGTAAGACAGACCCACCACTGGCCATGGCTGAGCCCATCAGTGATGGTGGTGGCAACCCTGGGATAATAGATTAAAGATGGGGGAAAATATGCTGCAAAACTGCAGCTGCAGAGGAGTGAGAATACATGAGAGAAACAGTCCTCCAGACATCAAGGTAAGTGAGGAATTAGGGGGAGGAGATGCTCCAGGTGCCAATAGCAGAGATTCCCCTGCAGCCTGTGGTGAAAACCATGGTGAGGCAGGCTGTACCCCTGCAGCCCATTGAGGTCCACAGTAGAGCAGATATCCACCTTCAGCCTGTGGGGGACCCCACATTGCAGAAGGTGGATGTGCCCTGAAGAAGGCTGTGACCCCATGGGAAGCCTGCACTGGAGCAGACTCCTGACAGGACCTGTGGACCCATGTAGAAAGGAGTCCATGCTGACACCGGATGGCAATTGGTGATTTATGTCTCCTGTCCTTATCTCAGCCCATGAGACTTTTGTTATACTTTCTCTCCCCTGTCCAGTTGAGTAGTGGGAGCAAGAGAGTAGTTTGTTGGACACCTAGCATCCATCCGACACCAACCCAGCACATTCTCCAGGAGAAAAAAACAATTAACTAAGGCTGCACATCACTATCTAACACAGTGGCGGAAGGAAGGAAATGCCCAAGTACTTTGTATTCTTTGCATCTACGAGTAGAGAAGGAAGAAATGCTGGCACAACCAAAAAGCTTAATATTGGACTGCAGTGCAGCAAAGAGATGATACAGAAGACAGCAGAGTTTTCAGGCTAATAGTTAAGAGCTTCATATCCATGGTCAGTAGAAAACAGAGGGCAAAGTTATTGTGTTAAAATGAATTCCAGAGGAAAAGTTAAAGCAGCATGGTCACATCTGTCTTGCTGGCTGCTAATCTGAGAAAATGAAAAACTTATAAAATGGAAATAGATCACATACTCAGATATATCCCAGACAAGAAAAGACATTTAACTTGTTCTCTCCATTAGTTTGTTCACTCTAAGCTCTCACTACAGACTATGATAAAATGGGAATCTCGAAAGTTCAATTCAGGTTAAGATACAACCTTCCCAGGTCTCTTCAGAAGCTGCACTAAAAGACAGAGCAGTAAGATTCCTAATTCATGGTTCTTGTTTACATGCTTAAATTCAAAGAACAAAAGCCTTCTCCACATTAAGGAACAGTGACTGCCCTATAGGAGGTATCTTATAAATCATCTCTGAGCTAATGAACAGACTTACTTTCATGTTAACACTGTACCGAGCTCAAATGAACATGCCTTTGCAAGATAGGGTTTTATCTACGTATACAGCAAGCAGAGGCATAAAAACAAAAAGAAGTAAAACAAGATGCAACAAATGATGGCCTGGAAAACAGTAATGTTGCAGAGGGAGGGAACTACTTTCCATTTGACAAAGCTACAAGTTGAGTTTATAAGAAATCAGCTTCCTGGCTGCTAAATGCATTTTTTGATCCATCCCTACTTCCTTGGCCCCAAGATACTCTTTCAGTTTACAGGATCCCAGTGTCCTCTTTACAGAAGAGGGAAATAAAATAATATTAATTACCTGATGACATGTGTAATGCCTGTATGTAGAGTGAAAAAGGGCATTTGTAATCATGTTCGCATTCAATTGAAGGAATCTTTTATTTGGAGAAGGAGGTTTTTGGGTGAGAAAACCCAAGGTTTTAATTTTCTAATTATAAAAATATGAAATACTATGTCTGCTGTTCTCAAGACCCTCACAGAAATTACATAGCTGAAACTAGAGACATCATATGATAGCGAAAATCACACACAGTCAGGGCAAATATGATAATCAGTCAGAACATATTTTATGACACGCTCAGTCCATCTACAGCCTCTCAAGTGCAATTCTACAAAAGACACCTCCAAAACACCTTCAACAGACAAACCTAGTGACAAAAATTCACCACTCTACTTGATACTAGAAAATAAGACCTCAACACAAATTCTTTGGCCCATTACTTCCTTCCTGCAGACAGGAACCAACAGGTTAATGTCCTGTGATTTCTGTCCTTGCTAACACCTCTGGGATAAAGAGTGGTGATAAACTATTTTAGAGAAAGGGGTCATACAGTAATGAGCAAGATAAAACCAGCTGTCTCCAGCCAATACAAGAATGAAAATTTTAGGCTTCTTTAGACTTTGCAAAAAGTGTTGTAGACAGAGGGTTACATTTCAAGAAACGAAGTTTTGAGTGATAATATTGATTTCAGGTGTTTCTTTTATGCCTATTCACACCCCTGTGAAATAGTCTGCCACTCCTGTGGTGTCTGTGTGGCTGAGATGTCTCAATCGAGGGACTGACAGATCTGAAAAAAAAAATAAAATACCCAAACTTTAAACCCAAGGCTTTGCAGACATATCTGTGGTTTCTGCTGATGTTTCACAGCATAAAGAGCTGTGTATACTTTGCCAACATAACCATGGCAACAGTGCTCTGGATTTCAGGGACTGTGGAAGATCATAAACCAATATTGTAATCAATTACCTCTTCTGAAACCACAGTAAGAAGTGAGCTATGTCTCTGGGTAGCCATCCTGCCGAGGTGGAAGACAGGGATAGGGAGCAGGATGAAGATCCCATAATTCAAGAGGAAATGGTCAGTGATCTGCTATACCACTTAGACACGCACAAGTCTGTGGGGCCAGATGGGATCCACTCAAGTGCTCAACAAGCCACTTTCAATCATTTACCAGTAGTCCTGGCTAACATGGGATGTTCCAGTTGGCTAGACGTTAGCAAGTGTGATGTCTGTCTACAAGAAGGGACAGTAGGAGGATCCAGAGAAGTACAGGCTTGTCAGCCTGACCTTGGTGCCATAGAAGGTTACTGAGCAGATCATCTTAAATGCCATCACATGGCATGTGCAGAACAACCAGGAGATCAGGCCTAGTCAAACAGGCTTATGAAAGGCAGATCCTGCTTAACTAACCTTGTCTCCTTCTATGACAAAGTCACTCAGTGGGTGAAGGAAAGCCTGTGAATGTTGTCTAACTGGATGTTAGTAAAGTGTTTCACACCGTTTTGCACAGCATTCTCCTGGAGAAACTGACTTTTTGTGGGTTGGACATATGGACTTTTCACTGAGTAAAAAAACTGGCTGGCTGGAAGAGCTCAGAGACTTGTGATGACTGAAATTACATCCAGTTGAGGGCTGGTCATAACTGGGGTTCCCCAGGGCCTAGTACTGGGGCCAGTTCTGTTTAGTGTCTTTATCAACAATCTGGATAAGGGGATTGAAGGCAAACAGTCAGTTTGCAGATGACATTAAGTTGGGCAGGAGTGTTGATCTGCTGGAGGGTAGCAAGGCTCTGAAGAGTTGGACCAGTGGGCCTTCACTTGGATCACAACAACCCCAGGCAACACTACAAGCCTGGGGCAGAGTGGCTGGAAAGCTGCATGGTGGAAAAGGACCTGGGGGCACAGGTCCATAGTGGCCAATGTGAGATAGCATTGTGTCCAGGAGGCCAAGAATGCCACAAGCATCCTGGCTTCTGTCAGAAATAGTATGGCCAGAAGGACCAGGGAAGTGATTGCTCGAATCTGGTGCTCAGTTCTGGGCTCCTCACTACAAGAAAGACATTGACATGTTGGAGTATGTCCAGAGAAGTGCAATGGAGCTGGAGAAGGGTGTAGAGCACAAGTCTTATGAGGAGAGCCTGAGGGAACTCGGGTTGTGTAATCTGGAAAAAAACGGAGACTGAAAAGAGACCATATCTTCTTCAACTACCTGAAAGGAGGTTGTAGCCATGTGTGGGTGGGTCTTGGTTGCTTTACTCAAGCAGCAAGTGGTAGGATGAGAGGAAATGGCTTCAAGTTGTGCCAAGGGAGGTTTGGATTTGTTCTTGGGAACAATTTTTTCACTGAAAGGGTTGTCCAGCATTGGAACAGGCTGTGCAAGGAAGAGGTGGAGTCTCCATTCCTGGAGGTATTTAAAAGGTGTGTAGATGTGGCACTTATGGACATGGTGGTGGACTAGGCATTATTAGGTTAACTTGATGATCTGAGAAATCTTTTTAAACCTAAACAATGCAATAATTCTACATTTATTTTTTTGTAAAAAAAAAACCCCCTTATATCAGGTAGTCTAGCAAGTGTCATCTACTTTCTTTCCATGTTCATCAAATACATGTCAATCTCATCCCAATCATCATTAA